>NC_066623.1:12847732-12993154 GCF_025201925.1 Gopherus flavomarginatus
CCACTGTCCTACAGCTGAGCATCACTTATCCTCTCTGATCTTTTCCTTTTCATTTCTTTAGGCCACCATCCTAGGCATTTTAGAAATAATGCTACATGATGTCAGTAAAAGCGTCAAGTGATTGCATAGCAGACAGCAATATACTTCAATTGTGAAAGGTTAACAACTTCTCGAAAACATGATGAACTCACCAAAGGTGACATAGATCCATTTGGCAGATAAGGGTCTGAGAGCATTAGAAAAGGGTAGCCAGAATAAGCAGATCCTTTGTACATCCCCGTGTCCTGATGCTTTATACCTGTAAAAATTAAAGTACATTAAGACTTGCCTTGCAACAGGTCATTCCTCTGCCTGTGCGAGGTGCTTGCAGTTTGCAAACAGAACATTACGTACATCATATATTTTTGGTGCCTTCTCTACTAGTAGAATTATTTCATGTGCATAGTTTGCCCTTAGGACTTATAAACAGACTGTATTTTCTACCTGTGGGACTAGCCCATCCCCATCAACAACAGCTCTGACTTGGCTTTAGTAACAAAGCCAAATAAAAGCTTGTGCTCAAGCCTTTTCCCTTTCGAGCGAAGCAGGCTTCACACAGCAGCAATATTCCTGGACCATCCACCCTGCATCACCGCCGCTTTGAAAAACTTGCCTTCCAGGACCCAACCAAGAGATCAATAATATTTCAGACACTGTGAGAAAGGGGAGGATTGTTTACACATTAAATGTCAAGGGAGTGACTAAACCCCCCTTGCGTTGTGGCAATCCAATGGATCAAGCACGCAAGGGCTTTTTCATCTGGCGAATCAAAGTTCCTCCCTGATTTTTTGAGTGTGTCTGCTCTGATTTATAGAAAGAAACCGAAGTTTCTCTTCTCCCCCCTCCCAGGACTCAGCGCATCACCCAAGTGGCGGTGGGGGGTACAGAAAGAGGAAGGGCAGGAGAAATGAATGGTTTATGAAACTAACCATCTTCCATGTGATCCGGGAGTTTCTCCTGATAAACCCTTTGAGGATCCTGCACACGCCTGATCGCCTGTGGGGGAGGGAGGGAGAGAAAAGCACAGCAGGGGACGGGGAGGGGGGAGACAAAGTTTTATTCATTGCAATAAACCAGAAAGAAATCGGCTAGAAGGAGGCAAAGCCCTTTGTGCGGGCTGGGGGCTGGCGGCGGGCTCTCACCTCCGGATCGGCCGCCGCGGCAGCGGGGCTGCTGTTGCTCTCCGACTCGTTCACCAGCGAGGACTTGAGGTCGGCCAGATCGCGCTCGGTGAAGGCGTTTTCCTGGATCTTCTCCTCTTGCTCCCCTTCGTCCTTAAAGGCGATCATCTCGTCATTGGCCCCCAGGTCATCCCCTCCGCCGCTGCTGAGCTGGGGCATGGTCCCCACCCCCCGTCCCCGCCTCGCCCCTTCCGAGCCACACGGGAACTTGGCCGGCTGCGGCCGCTCTCCCCCCACCCCCCGAAGATCAAACCCTTTTTGGGGGGGAAGGGGCGGGGGCAGGGGGGTTGCAATGCTGCAGCCTGGGGGATGATGAAGAAGCAGCAGCAGCAGGATCCTAGGGCCAGCAGCACCCCCCCTCCCCGCCGCCCCCCAGCCTCCGGAAAGTTCAGCGAAGTAGCAGCCTGGGGTAGTGCAAGCCCGAGGCTCTGGCCGGGAGAGACACGGCTCTGGAGCGCCCGGCGCCGAGCGGTGTGTGCGAGCGAGGCGGAGGAGCCCCAGCAGCCAAGGGCTGGAGACATCAAAGCAGCCGCCGGCTGATTGACAGCGCAGGGGAGGGGTTGAGTGTGTGTCTCTCTCTCGCGCGCGCGCCTCTCTCTCTCTCGCGCGCGCGCACCACACATACACATCCCCGCGCGTCTGTCTTAAAGGGCCCGCGCTCGCTTGCTGCGCGCTCAGGCGCGTCCCCGCCGACCGAGCGGGATTCCGGCTGGGGGGAGCTTGGGCACCGCTACACGCCCCGCCCCAGAGCAGCCCGGCTCTGCCCCAGCGCCGGTGCGGGGCCCGTGCTGCTCGCTGCCCGGGGGAGGTCTCCTGAGGGGGCGGGTCAAGGCGGCTCGGGGGGGTTTCCACAGCGAGATTGTAATTTTATTTTGGGGCTAACCAGGCACCAGTTGCCGAAATGTTAAATTTCAGCCCCTCCGCCCGAGCCAGCCCTGGCGCTACCCACGTCGCTGGGGGCCCGCTCCTGGCGTCACTGGGAGACGCCCCTGACTTACAGCGGGGAAGCAGGATCGGGCCCATCCCAGAAGTTTTTGCTTTGGGGAGTGACTGATTTATTTAGCCTGCTTCCACCGAGCCCGTGCGTCGTCGGTTCTCTGCCAGCGCGCCCGGGCCCGGGGCGACGTGCAGCCCTCGAGGGAGCGTGGCAGTGGCTTGAGCATCTCTTCGAAGGGGACAGCTCAGTCTCCACGTCCCCTCTGCCCAGCCCCGGGGTCCTGGCTGGGTCATTCTTGTTTGCAAGTCTTGCAAACACCCTCCTCCCCCTCCCCGAGCTCGTTAGGAACACAGACGTGACGTCGGATTGCAGAAAATTATTAGTTTTCCTAACTTGCCCGGAGGTTCCGGAAACATAAAATTAAACATCTTCGCAGCCAATGTCCAAAGACCCTAGACACGTCTGTGCTGGCGTCATTTTGAAGGGGAAAAAAAACAAAAACAACAACCCCACAGTTCCCATGGAAAGGAAACTCCTCATCTCGGCTGATCACATACAACAAGTCCCGTGCCATGTCTCTGGTAGCTTAGAAAAACACACCGCTGTTTGTTTTCCTTAATTAAGATTGCATAAGATAGCCTGGAGTTTTGGAGAGTTTTTCTGCAGGTTGTAATGACGCCAAGTAAATTGGTCTCTGTGACCCAAGATAGCACGTATTTGTCGCATTCAACACTTGAATTAAGGAGCTGAAAATCTGGGTCCCTATTTTGCCTGTTAATTAAGGAGTTTAGAGCTGTGTGTGGCTTTTTTATTGCTTTTTAGGGTGAGAATAATTATTTGGTGCCACTTTAAAAAGTAAGCAATATATTTAATTTTTAAAAAACACTGTGACCAGATATGATTTTTTGTCACAAAATGGTTGCTACTTTTTTTATGGGGAAAACAATGATCTGTGAAATAGACAGGATACTATACATGATAATGCTTATACATCTCCTTACTCAGCCAGTCAAACCAAATTAATGAAAGTGCTACAGTTTAGGCAAATCCGTTTGTAAATTTCCTTTCTTTTTCAGATTATATTTTAAAAGAATCAAAAGCTGCAATCAATGTGAGGAATAATTTGAATGAAATATTTGCTACTTTAAATTTTCCTTTCTTTCAGATGATCCTCTTGTTTTGCATTTGAAAAAAAAAGTCGTCAGATTTACAGCCCTCCCAAATGGAGATAAAACCTTGGCAATGAGTTGGAAACCTGTTGTAATCTGTGATCCAGGAAACAAAGAGCCTCATTAATGCAGAGATTTTGGTGAGCCTTTGATGTTAGCTAGCATAGCATTCACTCTCAGTTCCATTTGCATTTAAACATTCATAAAAACATCATCTCTGTTTCCTTTGCCTTAAGCAATTTAGGAGTAAAGTATAGCTTCTATTTAAAGAAATCCACTGTGGTGAGGCTTAGAATACAAATATCACATAATCTTCAAGCAGAGCAAATATTTTATCCTATATTTCTGATAGGCACATAACATTGTATTTAAAACCCAAAATAAAAGATCTATCTTATTTTCATTAACCTTGACCCACACGTACAACAACAAAAAAGGGGGTGGAGAGGACAGAGAAAAGCCTTTTTAATCCTAAATACACCAGTTAGTAATTTAATGGAAGTTTTTAAAAAATCCCCAAGATTTATATTACTCACAAGAGAATTTAAAAAAAAAATCTGGGTGCCTAAAGCTACGTTACTATATCCATATTTAGGCATCCAGTTCTGAACGTATTGGCCAAGTTTCTTTTTCTTTATTTGTATGGATTTCAAGCTGCTGAATCTTCACTCTATTATTAAAATAGGGTGTAAGGAAAGAGACTTTTATTTTTGCATTTGACTGTAAAAAATAAAATTAACACCTAAGCTTAACTATAATAACAAAATCACCAAAGAAGTCTGTAAATCAAAATAAAATTAACACATACAGAGTTTTTCTTGTAAAGCAATTCACTGCAGTTTGTAGAGTATATTCTGGCTATTTGTAGAAAGGAAGCATGTGGTAAAGTTGGGAAGTCATTTAGAAAACAAAGGCCTATCCACTTTGCTGTCTTCAGAACTATAGGTTCAAACAACTAAATCTAAGAGAAGGGAAACAGTGCTAGAAATATTTCAAGATTCCCCGTCAGGTTGTACAAATCCAGGACACACCATTAAAAACAATCAGATAATGCAGAGTCTCATCAGATGGCATATTGTAGATTGTTTTTCGGTCTTAAACATTAAAATATTTCTATATTTACTATTAAGGCTATGAGTCAGTTTAGTCAGACTTGTTTTTTAAGCATTATAGGCAAGTTTCCTGTATGATAAATGTCTAAAATTTAAAATTGAAATGGAAAATGGTTCAACACAATTTTACCTTGGGTATGTTTTTGGAGCTGGATCAAAGTAAAGTGAAAAGCCTGGCCCACTTGTCAGATCATATCTGCACTGAACCTCAAGGTTTGATTTGTATTATTTACATGGAAAAGGTCCCAAAAGACCAATTTGGCACTAAGTATCATCATTACATTGTTTCGCTTGTATGGGTGATTAAATCAATTCAGCTTTTCCATTTTAATGTTTTTGGAAAGATGCACTCATCTGTGAATTTAGGAACCTTTTCTTTTGTCATCTTTGTGCCTCTGACATACTTGTTCGTTTTTTTTTTATAAGCAGACACCTAAAGTAAAGAAACACACCTGCTGTCAGCACTGTCAAATTTTCTAATTATCCTCCATTTTTTTACTACAATTAAACATGTATAATAACTTTTCAGAACATTGTCACTTATGTGACTAAGTCACGAGTGATAACTATGCATTTTAAAGAATAAAGAGATCTATTTTATCTAATTTAATCATTCCACACTTATCAACATAGTGTATTCTGAATACTGTACAAATGTGTTAAAACGAACAGGTAAAATGTTTTGTGGGTATCACAGTGTGGATCTTCATCCTCACTGGGTGAAGTCCTGGTTCTACTGAAGCCACTGGGAGCGTTGCAGTTGGGTCCAGGACTCCACCCATTATTCTGTGAAAAGAAGCTTCAGATTGAGATGACTGGATCTATTTATCAGTGTTACCAGCTGTGGGGATTTCTATATGAGTCTCGGGAGTCTTGGCTGGAGCCCCTCTATTATACCAAAGCTGCTGCAGGAAGTAAGCAGAGCTCTCTCCCACCCCTGCTGCTGACACCATTTTTATAGGAGGAGATGGGGGCAGTTCCCACACCCCTCCTGTGAGGGAGGGGACAGCTCCTCTGTTCCTTTCTCCCTCTCCTCTTCATTCCTGCAGCTCCTGGCCTGGGAAGGGGAATCTGGAGCTGCCCCTGTAATATTGTCCTTTTGATGAGGTTTCTGTCCCAGGCAATCCATAAGGGTGCTCAGCACATGCTGCCAGCTGTGTAGCTCCAGGGTCTCAGAAATCAGGATCATTCCTGTTGGCCTGTTTTTTGTATCTCAGTGGTGGCAACCCCACCTACCCTCTCCCCAACCTGGAAGGTGAATAAGGAATGCTGCTGCAGCCCCCTAGGCCTAGGGAAGGAGGGAAAAGAGCCCCAGAAGGAGCAGAGGTAAGGCTGGGGGAAGGCTAAATGGGAGATGGAATTGAGCTGAACTGGGGAGTGACTGAGGGGGCTGAATTGATGGGCGGGTGTTGATGAGGAGCTGTACTAATGGGAGTGAACAGGGGTGGGAGCTGGGAGGGAAGAACTAATGGGAGTAGGGTATGCAGGGCAGAATTATAAATACATTTGGGAGCATTGGCAACACTAATGTGTCACGCACACACTGAGGGTGGTCAAGGAGAGTTCAAATATCAAAAGCAGACCAAAACTAATATATAAACTGGCTCATAGGTTTTGAGCCAATCTCATGATTTTGTTGGGGTCTGACTCATGATTATTGCCAGTACAATACTGTAACTTTTTTTCTTTTCTTTTTTAGTTGTTTTCTTAAATATTTTTTCATGTATTGATATCAGTTCTGATTAGCTGATGTAATTAAAGCAAGCAACTGAGTAACAAATTGAAAAGAAAAGTGGATGCTGCATGTGCTTGTCCCTGCCTGCTCTATGGTTTGGGAACAGTGGGTCTTACAGAGATGTAAGCAAAGAAGATACAAGTGGTTGAAAGTAATATACTGAGGAGAATGGCAGGCTAGCAGAGGGCACACAGAGTGTACCTGGAAGAAATTAAGCAAAGATGAAGCTGGAACTCTTAGGGTATGTCTATGCTGTGATTAAAAAAAAACGTGGCACCAAGTCTCAGAAATTGAGTCAACTGACTTGGGCTTGCAGGGTTAAAAATGGCAATACAGGTATTCGGGCTTGGGCTGGAGCCCTGGCTCTGAGACCTTCTCCCCACATGTGGTCTCAGACCCTGGGCTCCACTCTGAGCCTAAACATTTACACTGCAATTTAATATCCCCAAGACCTGAGTCCTGTGAACCTAACTCAGCTGACCCAGACCAGCTGCGGCCATGCCACAGGTGTTTTATTGCATTGTAAACATACCCTCAGTGATAGCATGGAGAGTGCACTGAGGTGGGTTGGACACATGACAAGAATGGAAGAAGAAAAACCAGCAAAGAAATCCTGGGAGGAAGAGGACAGTGAGAGAGGATGTGAAAAACCAAGGATACAATGGAAAGACTCAAGAAAAAATTAGAAGAGAAAGGGACTGGAACTCCAAGACCTCAGTGCCCTGGACCAGAAGGAGTGGCTAAGAATGGTGAACAGCTCCGATGCAAGGTAAATGGGAAAAGGAGTTGAGAAGTTCAATGAATTCTGATTAGCTGACATGTTGCTCTCTCTTGACAAATTCTATCCTCCATTACACCGGTGCAGAGCCATTGACGCCAATGGGTGTAAGTAAGGGCTTATTTCAGCGAATGTTGGTTTATATCTGTAGTTATACACTTCTCTCTCTTTGTGTATATATGTCTTATTGATTCACCTTATGTTGGGCATATACGTGTCTGTCATGTGCATGCAAAATTACCTTGAAGATTTATTTAAAAAAGACTTGTTTACAGTGTTTTTCACAGAAGATTGGTTAATTCTATCATTAGCGTAAGTGTTCTACATGCTTGAAAAGGCTGCAAAAATATATGGAATTCTTTTTTGGAAACATTTGCACAAATTGTTGATATTTATTGCTCATGGAAATGCAGGATCAAGGCTCTGTCTATACTGGGGTATCTTACAATGTTGTACTTACACTGGTATAAATGCCCAGTATAGATGAGATGTTGTGCTGGCATAAATGGGGCTAATATCAGTGCAATTTATCCTGATAAGTTACCAGAGTAAATCGGATCCCTGCAAGCCCTGTTTTGCACAATAGAGGGTTTACATTGGTGTAACAATCTGATCTAGACAAGCTCTAAGAAGGAGGATGGATTCATCAGTGGTAAACTGCAACTTCCCCACATAGCTGTGATAAACATTGCACCTCATTCCTGATCTGTGGCACCCCACTTGCTAATCTCCCCATTGACTTCCCTTCTCTTGAACAGGTATCGACATGACAAGGTTTTGTTGCGGTTTGGGGATCTAATGCCTGATCCAGGATTTGAACCCTTGATAAAAAGGATAGGTAATTTATCTCCCCACTGAGACTCTCTCTATCCATGATGATTTTTCACTATTTAAAAAAATTAATTTGATTTAAGTGACAAGTTTTTTTTAGGGCAGACACTGATCTGGTAGATGTACAGTAGTTAAAGGATTTGCCTGCAGCAGCCAGAAGGCAGTTTTGAAAATACCCACAGAAATTAATTCCTCCGGTATTACAATTTAGGTTGCTTTCTAATGACTAAACTCTTTTCTGGATATATCAGAATTGTTCCTAGATACCATGACTGAGGACTCTTCTCTTCTTTTCTTTCTCTTGGCAGGCAATCACTGTAGTCTATTATTTGGGACCAGGGTCCTGTCTTTTCTCGGCAATCCTAGGCTAAGGATAGAACAAAGGAATGAGAATAACCTTTAAAAGGTCACTGTCAGAGTGAAAAACCATAGAGTGAAACCTGTTCCAGTCACCATCATTATTAGCTAACTCTCTTGTTTTGAGAGAACAGGCCATACTGTTGCCAAATATACTGAGTACAGTTCTGCTCTACCTTTTTGTTACAAGGCTACCTCCATTGAGCCACAGAGTTTTGTTGGTCCCTTGAGCAGTGTTTTCCGATGGTCTTCACTTAAAAACCCTTGATCTTCGTTCAAACAACACCTGAGATTATTAAAACTGAAATGATTTTACAATTCTCATTAATTTTTCACTCTTTATGTATTGTCACCACTTCTTGCACTTACTTAGTTGCCTTTGTGTTTATTGTCAGTTTCTAGACAATTTTACTATCAGGATCTCCTGCACTAGCCCAATACTGCCAGATTGGGGTTGCAAACACGAAAGGGCATATTTATTTCTTTGCAAAAATCACTGGATCCAGTCCCTGCATCTTTTACTCACACAGTCATACAAGCTGTCCCTCCTCAAATGCGTTAAAAGGACTCAGAGCCTGCAAAATGAAGCTCATTGTTTCCACTGAATTTTTTCTTAAATCCATTATTTTTATTTTTACAAAACCAAAGTTTTGGCACAAGATTGACCTCACACCATCCCTTTAAATATTTACAAAATCTATATATGATCACAGAACTGGCCCTTTGATATAGGTTGCTGTGTTGTTATAAAGAGCATAAAGGACACATCATACCAGGGTTCCTGTTTGCACACTGGTTATAACACACTACATAGGAATCCAGATGTTGTTCAGCTCTCTCGGACATCTGTGAAGTGCCAGTCCTGGGACCTCTGCATGGGGAGCTGTTGCCTCTGAAGGTCAAGAGAGGCGTAGAAGCAACAGGACAGAGGCTGGAGAGACCTATGGGGACTCATGCTGTTGGGGAGGAGAGAAAAAGGTTTGGGATGACTCTGACAGCCCTGGCCGCAACACTTTCTGTGATGCTCACGTTAGCACATCAAACCCACACAGAGCAAAGCTGAAGGCTTTGGCAACCTGTCTTAGACGAACAACTATCTTGAGTCACATAGCAGAAAGCCCTTCCTGATTCACTGCAGTTTGAGTGAAGACAAAGGGGGAAAGAAGAGGAAAGGACTGGCAGCGGGATGAAATTAACAGAGAGTGATCAAAGTGATAGGGGTTGGGATAAGATGGCAAATGTGAGAACTAGGAGAAAATGCATCCAATGTCTGTCAGCCATCTCTATTTTTCAGCACAGTATTGACCATTTCCCCTACTATGTTACTCTCACAGTCTCTCTTTGTCCCATGAAATTCAATGGTGATAAGAAATATTTTCTCTGGGTATACAACTCTTTATAGTTTATGAATGTTGCCTGCAATGAGGAAGAAGGAAAAGGAGGGATGGAGAAAAGAGGAAAAAAGGGAAAAGAAGATAAGGAACATGTTTTAAGGGGAAAAAATTTGTCTAAAAACTTAGGCACAGAATGATCATATGCCAAGACATCTCTTTCTGTAGTTTCTTTGCATAGAAAACTCTTAGCTGAAGTGGAGGAAAGATCCAAAAATATGTTTGAAAATCTGAACAACTCAGTCAATAAGGCAGAGTTTTCTGTAGAAAGGTGCATTCTGGTTTCAGGATACTTATATTTACTTTGTAGTCATCTAGAACTCCCATAACTTCATGCAGACTTCAGCAAGATGCTTACAAACCAGGCCTTGGGTCAGGCAAGCACTGTGCGTTTCTTATCTACACACTTCTCCCCACTACAGATTGAAAATTGGAAGCAGTGTGAGGAAAGGTAAGTGCAAGAAGGAGAACAGTAGCCCTTCATTTTGCACACCATCCCCCTATTCTCACTTCTCTCCTACCCATAATTGCATCACTTCCCCAGGCCCAAATATTGGAGTGGGACTTTGCAGAAAATGCAGTAGGGTTGTTTTTATTATGTGGTATATAAAGAACTGGACTAAAGATGCAGTAAAATCTACATTAAATACAGGGCCTAAGACTATCCTATTAAGCAAGGCAACTGAAATAGTTGTTTTGGGCTAGCTGTACAGAAAGGGTGCCTTGTAGTTACGCTACATGTTTCAACAGTATGCTGCTCTGAAAAGTGTTATAAACATGCTGACATCCGCTGCTGGCATGTGTACAGACCTGAGGCTTGCCAGCTCCTCCGAATTTGGAAGGAGGAGACTTGCTGTGTTAAATATATGTGTCATCACTAGTCCTTTTTCCCCATAATTTAATCATTCAGTTGTGCAATATATTTGAAGCCAGTCCGTCCATTTAGTTTAGATGAACTGTGGCCAAATAACTGTACTGTAGCTGCCTTCAGAGTCTGTTAGGTAGATTTCTTTGACAGAAATTGCTTGAATAGCTCTTCCATAACTACATGCAAACAGCCGTTCACCCTCCCGTTGTCAGTTCTTTGACAAAGCGCCTTATAGTAGGGATGCTTTACCAGAAAGGGGGAGCCCTTTTGTTAAAACATGCTGTTCATTGCAGCTATTCCACCTCCAACTGTGGTCTTGTCAGCTTTCATAAGCTCAATAGGGTTGTGCCTGATTAGTACTTAGAGGGAAGACCTCCAAGGAAAACTGAGTGCTGGAAGGAGTGGTTCTGGTGATTCAATAGGTGGCACGCTTCCCTCTGAGTCAGTGCTGACGCCCAGCAAGAGATTAGGAGCACTGGAGCTGCTGATTTTTGCAAACTGAGATCTTGGCCACTCATTGTCATTAAAAATCCCCTGATACTTTTAAC
Organism: Gopherus flavomarginatus; assembly: GCF_025201925.1. Lineage (NCBI taxonomy): Eukaryota > Metazoa > Chordata > Testudines > Testudinidae > Gopherus > Gopherus flavomarginatus. Next base: position 12,858,679 of record NC_066623.1, read on the forward strand.
ATAAGGAGAGGTGTTTAGCTCCTGTGTCCAGGCCAGCTTCCAGCTGGAGTAATTACATTCTCCCTCCCTAAATCTTTCCTTTAGTCTCAAATATATAGGTTATTCTTCCCTTTCTGTCTGTGTAGTAATGCTGTACACTGTTAAACAGTGGCTGCATTATACCTCCTGGATGGTTAATTGATCCTAGGATATAGTCTATATATAAAAGGAGGGTCATTACTTTTCAGAAATTACTTCACATGGAGTTTTGTTTTTTTTTAAGTTAATCTAGTGGTCATTAGCTTGTCACACAGACAGACCAGGAGTCAGAGCTAAGACAGCACTTGTATAAGCAAGCCACAAACTAGCTTGTTCCTATGCATTTATCCTGCTCTTTGTCTAGTGGTGAGAGGGGATTGAGCCTCCAAGGCTGGATCTGTCTTTGTTTTCTTTGCTGAGACCACCAGTTTTGGTGGTGATGGTGATTTTGAGATGTAGCATTTGAAGCCTGATTCTGCAAGGTTCTGGGGATCTTCAATTCCCATACAGGTAAATGAACCCGTTCCTTCATCGTGTGTGAAAGGGACTAGGCAAATCCCACTGACTTGAGGGCGGTCAGCACTTTGCAGGTCAGGCTTTTTCCAGTAGGCACTAGAATGAAACCACCAGTTCCTTTCACAGAGGAAGTCACTACCCAATTGGTTTGGACTGAAGCCACAGACCTACAGCTGAAAGGCTCTGTATCCCAAGCCCCTTGCAACAATTAGTCTCCTTTTCTGGGGCAATAGTCATGTGATTTCATTACTCCACAAATGTGTAAAACTATATCGTTATAAGAGCTGTATTTCTGGTGGAAATTCAACAACAATAATAAAGAGCTTAATAATAAGTAGCAGATAAATAAGAGGTTTGCTAAGATACTTGGGGAGGGAGAGGGGAGAGAGAATAAAACACAGAAGCAGTGATTTTAGCAGGACAAGAAGAAAAAGTACGTTAAAATTCATACAGGTATTTAAGGACAATTAAGGCTAAACATGAATTATGTTTATGAGATGGTTGCATCTCGATGCAGGCTAGCATTCCTCAGCTTTATATATATATTTTTCTTGAAGCAAAGTCACCTTTATTGGATGTAAGAGCTATTCCATGTCATTTATTTTAATGCTCTAATATATTTTCCCTAGTTAATCATTGCTATTTCTAAATATAAATTTCCTTTCAAGTTGTTTGAAAATGAAAGGGCCTCCTTCACTCTTTGACCTTCTGTAATAAGCAGACCCTTGAAATGCAGCATTTCCAGAAAGCAAGCTGAGAGAACAACAGATGGGGTTAGTAAATTACAGCCTACAAAGGAACTGTACAAAGAGTAGGGTTGGAATGGATGGAGGTTTAAAATACCCAATGAGATTTTTCCATGCCGTAGCCTGTTTCTTGCAGATGAGCATTGATTGTTAGATGTATAACTTCTGTGACATTAACTTTCTGCAGCGATTGATTTGTAGGAGTCACTCCACCCCAAAATACTGACTCCTTGGATCTCAACATTCAATAATACTCAGCCAGGGGCATGCATTTTCTAGGTATGTTTCAGTGGTTTGCATTTCATTTATTTGCTAGAAAGTCTGATGGGTTTATTTACACTGGTTTGCAAATTCCAGATCTGTGTGTGGTTTCCTAGGAATTTCATGGATAAATCAATGCATGTCTATTTCAGGATAGTAGTGGTTAGAATTAAAGTTCATTTCCTAAAACGATAATCCTAAACTTTATCTGTGATTTTTTTTTCTTCCAAAGTGTTCATTCTCTTTGAGTTTATCAATTCAATTTTCAAAAGCCTGGGCCTGATTCAGCAGCCCTTATTCTCACTAGTAAGTCTAATTGAATTAATGGGACTGCTCAAATATATAAGGGCAGAAGAGTGAGAATTAATTAATATATATTTCCATGATGTGATTGCTCTAAGGTTTGAAGCTCCATAACATTAGTATTTGAAACAGACTAGCAGTAGGTTGTCATTGTGATCAAACAGAAAGCTTTTGTGGGGAAGAATACATTCTTTGCATAGGTGTGATAAGTATTTGATGGGAATTTGGTAAAATGTATTTAGGACACTGTGAAGGTTCCTGAAAATCTTCACTGTCATACTTTTATTTTCTCAGTGTTGAAATTCCAAAGCTAAAAGGGACTTTCTTTAACTGCACTTCAAGTAGACTGAGGTTATTGTTATAATCCTTTTTGCAAGGCCAGTCATAAATCCTCCAAAATTCATATTGTTTAAAGGAACAGTAATAATCAATGCTCAGTCCTGCAAAACAATTCAGAGGCTCTGTCCCTCACTATGTCCAAGAGAATCTTAACACGTTTTACAAACTTTACATGTGTTGGGTGTGAACCTGTAAACCCTTGGGTCATAGAATCATAGAAACGTTGGGCTGGAAAGGATCTCAAAAGCTCCCCATGCCAATTCAGGATTATGTGAGTATACTTCATAGTCATGTGAGTGAGTTCAGTGAGCCTCCTTGTCTGAGTCAGGATTACTCATGTGTTCAAGGGTTTGCATGACAAGGCTCACAGGAATCACTTCAGCTGCCACTGAAATGGATCCTCTTCTGGAGAGAGAAGTTGCAGCTGTTTAGGGCATGATGCTGCAACCTTAATTTATAGAAGTAGTTCTCACTCAGCCAAGTAGTCCCATTGACCCTGTCAACATGAGGGTCATCCCAACATTGCTATCACCAATTCAGCACTACCTCTGGTAATAGCACTGGGAGTGCTAGTTTAGAAGGGCTGCTGACATTTTGAGCACAGTGTTATCAAAGCAGGTCTAATCAACGCAGTATTTAAAATGCTGGTGGAAGCTGCTGGCTAATCTACACTAGGCTGGCTCCCACTCTTGCAAACATTGCTGCAAAATTTGCCTAGTGTAGACAGGCTGTTGACATTAATGGGACTATTTCCATGATTAAAGATAACAGAATTGACCTTAAGCTGCTCACAGAGCAAGACTAATATATATATATATACAATTGGAGACCAAAAATACTCAACTGAAACTTGGCAGTGAATTGCTTACTTGGGGAGGCAGAATGTGACTGAACACTTTGCAGTTGGACAGGACACCAGGGTTAACACCTTTCATCTTGATGTAAGGTCATTAATGACCACATGCGGTCAAGACCTTGGTTTAACATTGGCAAGATAGCACCTCCAGCCTTGCTCTGACCCTTAGCATCATGCTGGAGTATTGGTTCAATACTAATTCAGAAGGAAGAGTGGGTTTTTTTTCCCCCACCAGCAACACTTTATGTATCACGTGGGTGGGAATTCTTAGAGGAAAATCCAAGTGCTACTGACCCTACCAGAATGATAGTTAGGCTGGTTGTACTACTGATGTAATTTCTGTTTCCCGTAAACAGATCTAAATCTCTGTCCTCCTTACAACTGTACAAAATGTAGCACAGTGAGAACTCATGGTTTCTGTTTGCTTGCAGAAAGGATGATGAGTAGAGTGAAGCAGGCAATGTGATTTCAGACATCAATAAAGACAGGCAGTAATGCCAGTACTTATGGTTTCAGTGAAAACACTTATGGCAATCAAACTAGACAAAAGAGAGAAACTCACCAGGTGCTGCCTCTGTTCAGTAGGAAACTAGATTCACTCCAGTGGACTACTTGGACGAGTAAGGATTACTTGTGTCAGTGAAAGTCTCAGGATTGCGTCTCAGTGTGCAGCACTTAGTGCAATCAGTGAAATAAGCTATATAATGACTTCCTCATGCAGTGGAAATAATTTGGAAAGCATGTGGAGCAATTTGAATGGTCTTTGTTTAAGGAAGAAGTTTGTTGTAACATCTGTGTCAGTCTGCTTAAAGCAGGGAGGTGCTTCCTATTGTCTTATATGCCCATTAATCCCTCTAGTTTAGAATCTAAGTGGATTTCTCTTTTTGAACATTCAGTAACTTAAACTTTCTAGTTCATTATATGTGCTTAATTGTAACCCTCAGTTTTGAAACCTAGATTACAGAGGGCCTTAAATGTGTCTTACAGAAGCTCAGAAGGTTTTAAACATGTTTTCCAGCCCAGGGCTGCCCAGAGGGAGAGGCAAGAGGGGCAATTTGCCCCAGACCACGGGCCCTGGAGGGGCCCCCATGAGAGTTTTTTGGGGCCCCTGCAGCAGGGTCCTTCACTTGCTGCAGGGGCCCCGGAAAACTCTCGCGGGGCCTGGGCCCCTGGAGCTTCTTCCGCTCCGGGTCATTGTCGGCAATTCGGCGGCGGGAGGTCCTTCTGCTCCAGGACCTGCTGCTGAAGTGCCCCGAAGACCTGCGGCAGGGGGTCCTTCCACTTCGGTGGTGGGTCTTTGGTGGCAATTTGGCGGCGGGGGCTCCCCACCGCCGAAGACCCCAAGTCCCCTGAATCCTCTGGACGGCACTGTTCCAGCCTTCACACAAGCATGATGAAAAGACAAAAAGAAAAGAAATGAGGAAAACAGATCAGGAAGAAAATATAATATTCCTGAATTCAAACTGTATTCAGATTATACTTCCTTATGTGCATGAACCAGCACTTCTTATTCAGGGAAGGACTCTGTGATTGGTAAGGGAATTTTGTCTGAATAAGGGACACAGAATTAGGCCCTAACAATAGCTCCCATAAGATGCACTCCCCTCTGAAAGGTGATGTATAAAGCCTCAGCCCAACTGTCAAGCTATTTTGCCCCATAGAACAGCATGTAGCTCTCATCCAGCACTTTCTACCCTTAGATCTCAAAGTGCTTTGCAGCCATAGGTAAGTACCATTATCTTCATTTTACAGATGGGAAACATGAAGCCCAGAGAGCTGAAGTGACTTTCACAAGGTCAGTTGCTGAGCTGGGAATACACCCCAGGTCTCCTAGCTCCCACTCCAGCACTGTAGCTATTTGGACCACATTGCTGAAAATGAAGGGGAAATTGGTTTGGGTGGCTGTTTTTCAAAATGATCACAGTGCAGCGTGTCTCTCAGCTCAATATGAAAGTTCATGAGTGTTAAATGATACTTTTTAGTTCCTATATACTGGAATTTACAGCATGACCTTAACGACACAGATATGAATTCAAACAAAGCAGCTCCTTTGGGAACTACATATTCAGTATTTTTGGCTAAATTCTCCCCCTTTCTCCTCTGTGAGCGTGGAAAACCCAGAGGGGTTTGGAATCTTCCAGAACTGAGTGGCAATGCACTGTCAGTTTTCTGAGGTGGAACTGTGCTGAGCCATGAGGAGCAGAGACCTAGCGTGTGTGCGTGTGTGTGTGTGTGTATGTGTGTGAGAGAGAGCGAAGAGACTATGCACATGCCCTGGACAAACCAGCACGTACCTTGTGTGGCACCCAGCTTACTTGGGTAAATAGTAACTGCTAAAACGACTCTTGTGACTTGCAGATCATATCTGTATATTAATGTTGAGCTAGATCCTCATCCCATTCAGGTCAGTGGCAAATATCCAGTCAGTGCTGGGTTTACAGTGCCATGGAGCCAGGCCCATGCTCAGAAGGGGCCCCAGCCTGCTCCACTTGCACTGCACCCCGAGACCCCGCTCCCTCTCATCCACCAATTGCTCCTCTTGGCCTGTCCGCCGGCTGGCCGAAGGCTCCTTTCCGTCCTCTGGCCCCACTCCCCTGCTTCTCTCTGCCCCCTGGCTGGACCCCAGTGCACATCTGGCTCCAGGAAGTCTCTGCTTCCCACCACCTGTGGGGCCCCGCCTGTCTCCCCAGAGCTGAGCTGCCTGGGGTTGGTGCAGAAGCCTGGCCAGTCTCAGCCAGTAGTGGGGAGACAGTGTGGGAGGCTTAGTCGGATCCCTCCAGGCAAGTGGGTCTTGAGGGAGTCAGGGCAGGCCCTAGTCTGGCTGATTGCACCACAGTTGCCTCCCAGCAGGGCTGGTGAGTGTGGCCAGGAAGCAGGGTGTGGGGGAGTGGGTCTCTTGGGGGATCTGTGGGGGTGCTGGGCTGTGAGGGGGCAGGGAAGAAGTGAGTGTTGTGGCACCAGGGAGTGGGGTTCTGTGTGGGGTGCTGTACTAGGCAGGGGTGGTGGTGTGCAGAGTGCTGTGCATTTGTGGGAGGAGGCCTGGGTAGGGTGCTGGGCATAGTGGGTCATGGGGGGGCTCTGATCATAGGGAGTTGGGGAGGGTGTTGGGTGGGAGGGCTGAGTGGCCCGAGCCCAAGGGGAAGGGGCATGCTGCTAGGACAGGGCAGGGTGGGCCACCGTGTGTCTGGCAACTGCCAGTTTGTAAACAATGCCCTTGCACTGAGCTGGGTGGAGCAGGGCCACCCCTGCTGTGCTGTGCCTCATTGCCCCTCGCTCTGGGGACTGACCTCCCCACGCCATGGTCCACTGCCTCCCTGAGGGCCCACAAATATGTTTTGAGGCCGGGACCACAAAAGGTTAATCCAGCCCTGATCTCTCTGAGTTAATTGAGAGCAAGATTTGGAATTTAAGAGCTGTCTAGCCTCTCATATCTCCCCCCTTTCCCCCCCACCCTGCTAAATCAGAAAATAATTCTTTGAGAATATTTTTTATGCATTTGAATGTAGTGCTTGTGAAAGATGTTGGTAGATATCACTGGAGGCAGATGTCTTCTGTTTAGCCACAGAGAGGGTACAGCAACAGTAGCAGCTTCGTTGTTCCCTCCCCCCTCCCTCAGTATGCTGTGTCCCAGGTAAATTCATTCTTCATGCCCCACTCAGCTCTTGGTATCTCCGCTGAGTCTGCCAACAAGTGGCCAACTATTGTGGTGTTTTCTGTACCGTGGAGATACATTAAGGGCTCTCAACATAAGCACTTCACAGCTTAATGAGGAGGTGCAAGTCCAGTAGTCTAGTTGCGGGTAAAGTTGGGTAAACTAAGTTTGCCTACTTCTCATTTAGGGAATATGGAGGTTAGCTTAGTTTACCCACTTCTTTTTTTACCACTATACCACTGTGTCAGTCTACTGTTGATGATGGCTTTGTCCAGGCCTACAACCTTGGACAGTACGTGGAATTCACTAACGCAAACCTCACCAAATGGCATTTAAGCAGAGCTGGGCTTACCAGCTACTAGACAGCGTACTTCAAAGCCAGGGAAAGGGCATCTTCTTTTTATACCCTAGGCCAAATTAGGGCTTGGCTTGTGTAGTGGTGTTTGCACACCTATGTCCTGGTGCTGGTTACCCGCATCATAGATAGAAGCGGGTCAATGGACGCAAGCTCTGTGGGGCTGTTACATCCCTAGCCCCTAGCACAGGTGGGAAGGAGGGAACAGGATGAAGAGGGGAAGTAGTAGTGCTGAACCCACCCTCCAGGGGTTCTAGTGGAGTAACTGCTGGCACATCCAGTGTAGACCCAGTGTAGTTTAATCTTTCCCTGGAGCAACAGGGGAACTGGGAGGGTGATTGTGGTTCTCCATTAACTCTGCATTGATTCTTTGCCCCTTAATCCGGGAAGACTTATCTCACAATATAGCTCTCTCTAAGGTAAGTCAGGAGCATACAGTTAATAGAGGCTGGGGGTTGGAATGGCATTAAGTCTTCTGCTGTTTTCCAAGCTAGCATGTGAACATCCTCAGTGCATGTTCTCATATTTTGTACTACAGGTTATGCTCTCAGAGGGAGCAGCATCTAGGACACTGCGCAAGGGTGTGGGGCTCTTTGTTGAATCATCATGTTGTCAGGTACCAAAACCTGGCGAACAGATGCAGAGTAATTCTGCTGACTTGGAGTGACAGGCAGTTTTAATTAACTCCAACCAGAATATAAAAGGAGTTGGATAGACTTCTGCGGAGAGGTCACTGGGACAGAGATGGGGTGCAGGGAGCATCTCTGGGACCAAACCAGGTTCAGGAGGAGGTGGCTTAGCTTTTGTTCTTACTTAAATTAACAATAAAGGAAACTTCAGGAAGAGGGTGCATTTTGCATTCGTGTGTGTGTGTGCTGAGAGAGTGGGGTGGAGGGCACTGCCTGCTCACAATATATATATATATATATATATATATATATATATATATATATATATATATATATATATATATATATAATGGTGAAATGCAAGTGGAATTAGATCTGGATAGCTGCTGCCTGTTGTGATTCAGGAAGGAAGTATCATGACCTATTCTAAATTTGGATCAGCATTTTTCTTTTCACTTGAAATATCTGTAGTATATCTCTGGACCCAAATATTCTTGAGAATTATCCATAGCTATATTCTCACTGACTGCACCCGGAGCAGAATCTGCCCCCATCTTTCTGTGAGTGCTAGTTCAGTTATTCCATATGTCTGGGCAGACTTTACAGTTTTTTTAGAAGTAATAGTAAAATGAAGTCCAGGCTTTTCTTTAACCGATATTCTGCCATAACTCTGTGCTTGTTCATGAGTATGCGGTTAGGCCTGTATAGGGTGACCAGATGTCCTGACTTTATAGGGACAGTCCTGATTTTTGGGTCTTTTTCTTATATAGGCTCCTATTACCCCGCCCGATTATTCACAGTTGCTGTCTGGTCACCCTAGGCCCATATGATACCATCAGCTATTTCAGGGCAAACCTGGAATCCTAGACGTAGGCCTTGTCTGGCAAGTAATAGGGAAATGGACTGTCAAATATTTTGCTTTAAAATGTATGAAAACTTTAAAGTTAACACATAATTTTCCTTTGCTGTGATGCCTACAAAAAAACTTGGCTATGTTTAGGCTGCTGGTATGCTGAGACCCCACCACCTGTCATGTGGACTCATATTGTCTCATTGTTCTCCTATGCTCTCCCATCCGTCTGTCTATATCCACATGCTGTCTCTTGACTTATACTTGGATTGTAAGCTCTTTGGGGGAGGGATTGTGTTTTGTTTTGTTTGTACAGAGCCTACCACAATGGGGTCCTGATCCACAAGTGAGGCTCCCTGCCCCTACCAGCATACAAAGCAGCATCATCATCATCATCATCTAAGTCAATAGGAGTTTTCTATGTTCAGGGAATACAGGATCAGGCCCATATCCTGTTAGGGTGAAATTCAGCCTAGTGCAGAAGGCCTGCTTGGCTCCATGCACCATTTAAGCCCTTAGAGGCAAATTCGCCTCTATGGATAAGGATGTTCTTCTGCATTAGGACCTGAGTGAGTCCCCTTGTGTGTGGGGAGGGGCGGCTCGATTTGATGTACCTGTGCAGGAGTGCGAACGCGGTGTGGCATGAAGCATGGTAGTATGCAAGCTGAGTGGACATAACAGGGGTGGGCTGAGGGTGGAACCAGAGGATTCATCATTGGGCAGTTGCCCTGCCCCTCTGCAATGGCTGTCATGTGTTGGGGCAGTGGATGGCACTGGCTGAAGAATCTCTAGAGGGTCGGTCTCTCGATGTCCCACAGCCACTGGGGAGTGTTCTTGGCTTCTTGAGCTGGGCCCTAAGTCCCTAGCCTACTGCTTGAGTGGGGCTTGTGTGGCAGAGTTGCACCTGTGGTGAGTTATGTGGCCAGTTGTTGACAGCCTAGACAGCCAGGGCTGCCAAGGGTCAGGCAGCTCCAGCAACACCCACCTGAAGGCCCTACTAGGCCCTCATTCATCTAGCTGAGCTGTGGGCAGGCTGAAGGCATTTGCTTGTTGTTGAGCCTTCTGCCACATGGGGCTGCTGTAGTGCTGGCTGAACTGGCAGCCAGGTGTTTTCTCTTGCTGCTTCACCTCTCTGTTGGCTCACAGCCAGGCATGAACAGCGAGGAGAGGAGGTGGTGGTGGCGGCAGCAGCAGTGGTGGAAGAGGTGAAGGGTTTCCACCCACCGACAGCTGCACTAGGCTCCCCCATCACACACTTCAGCAGCTCCCACAAACAATCCCCACGCATCCAGGCAGCCACCGCTCTCCCGAGCAACTCCAGGCATCTCATCACTCTCACAACCTCTCAGACAGTCACCAGCGTCTCCCAGCGTCTTTCCACCTGCCCCATTTTGTGCACTCCCATGTCCTACCTTCCCCAGCTCACCGGGCAGGAATTGTCATAAGCTAAAGTTGATGGCTGTGTGCAAACTGGCTTGTTGATTTGCATGACATGTCACACATGGAACTGCACAAGACTTGGCCATTATGGACAAGATCTTGTTGTGGTTGTTTAGAGACCTTAAAGGGGTTTAGATTTGTTTTCACGCTTTGCTGTTCTCCTCAAACTGTTAAGGTTACACTCTTAGGTCACTGTTTGGATAGTTGGGAATGGTATTTTTGCTTTCTGTTATTTGTTGAGTCCTCGATGAAGCCTGAAATATTTTATCCTCTCTCGCAACTTGTACTCTGTCACCAAGTTTGTTTTTCTCATTTGGATAACATCGACTGATTGACCTTCCTATGTTTTGAATGGAACAAAAATTAACATGAGTGGTTTTACTTAACGGTCCATTTTATGTGACATTGTATCAGGCTGAAAGAACCTGGGAATTCCAAGGTGGTGAATTTGATGCTTTTCCAGATGAAGAGACAAAAGCCATAAGGAAAGAAAAACTGCTTTGTAGGGATCTGCTGCTGGATCTTAAACTCCAGGTCTGTTGCCCTTCATTTTCAGGAGGCTGGAGGGATTCTTTGTGACTCAAACCTATATCTTTATCTCATGACTGGCCCCCCTTCTAAATCCAACCATTTCTGAGCTTTGGAGGATACAAAATCTTAGTCTGGGTCCAAACTTTGCAGGTCTGCTATTTTAAAGTTTCTGAAGAGTGAACACAGAAAAGAGAGAATACAAAACAGTAACTTGTGTACAGATAGTAATTGAGTGTCTCTGTAGATCAAAACATGCTCTACAGTTGTTCTGTACCATAACTGCATATTTTTTATTTGAGGTGGTACATAGTGTTACCCATCGGCCCCTGATCAGGACCTAGGCTCCTTCATTTTTAATCTGAAAACTTCAGGCCTGATTTTCAGAGGTTCTGATCACCCGCAGCTTGTGTTAACTTGAAGTGAGAGCTGAATTGTAATGCACTCTTCTTGGCATTTTGTTTGCCACCTACATCATGAACGGTTGCAAGAAGTGCACTGCCCTTCAGTTTTCTGTTAAACTGAAACTAAGCACCAAAGCAGATTGTTGTAATATCCACAGGTTATCAAGTTCGTTTTCAAGCTTTGTGAAATGTACTAAATATTTCCAGCTCGTTTGTTAGTCATTTCCTATTCTTCCATATAAACGGTCAAAGAAAAGTGAAAAAAGCTGCTAAGCAAACCTCAGCACTGCCCTTGCCAAATTTACCCAGTATTTAAGAGCAGCACAATGTTAGTTGCATTTTGTATAAAAACATATAATATAATATTTTGCTCTTTCCATCTACAGGTATCAAAAGCGATTTTTATGTTGTATATGTATATTACAGTAAAAAGGAAGGTAAATATAATTAGCTCCCTTTTCTGGATAAGAAAACTGAGGCACATAGCGGGAAGGGCTAGATGCACAGACTTTGGTTGTTAGGGCACTCCCCTGGGAGTGGGGACACTGAGGTATCAGTCCCTGCTCCAATGAATATTTAATTATATCTCTATCTATAGATGCACACATGTAATGGGAGATATTGAGAGAGATCTGTCTTAGAATAACTTAGTGCTCCAGGCTCTAAGGAGGAGGTGGCCTACCTGATTCAAGGCCCTGCTCTAAATTAGGCAGAGCAGAGAGAGACTTGAACCTGGGTCTCCCATATGGCAGGTGAGTGCCCTGACCACTGGGTTATTGGGTATAACAAAGGCAGCACCTCCTCAGCTGTGTTTTGTGATTGTGCTATGTGGGTGACAATATACCTAGTTTGAAAATCCCACTGGGGCTGAGGTATGAGCTAGGCAGCATCAGGACAGATGGCTTTGCACATGTGTACTGGCAGACATTTTGGCCGTGGAGAACTTTACAGGTGGAAACTTAGGTACTAGCTGAGCAGGAGGTTTTGAGGATCTCAGTGGCATTGAAATGTTGGACTTAAACACTTGCATCACTTAGTAGATCCAGCCCTTAGTGACTTGCTTAGGGTTAGACGGCAATAGCTCTGTGAATAGAACTCAGGTCTCCTGCCTAGTGGCCTGTCCACTGAGCCATTTCAGTTCACATAAGAAGTAAGCCTTTTCTCTGGGATCATGATCTTCTGGGATTTTATAAGTAGTCTTGAATTATAAATTATTTCTACCAACAGTTCCTCTGCATAAAATGCCAGTACTTTTCAGCCTAGTGGTGAAATAGCAGTTATGTACAATGTTGTCAGGTGAAAACAAACAAGTTTTTCTCAGTTCCATCAAACGCTAACTCAGGGATAAACTAAATATTGTTGTTATAGGGAATCCCCATCAATGAGTCCTTATCTGTTTCCTCTTCCTAGGCCCCACCACTGCATCTGCAATAGAGCATGGAGGAGTAATAGAAAGGTATTTGCTCTAGTTACTTAAGCTGTGGTTGCAGAGCTCCACACTAGAGATGGAACCAAATGCCCAGTTACAAACACCTCTGCTGGACTCTGATGAATTTTGGAGCTGGATCCATAGTTGGTATGTGCCACTCCCTCCACACCATCTGTTCAATGGGCTGAACTAGAACTTGGGCTCTGAAAAACCCAGAGGTTTGGGGAATTTCTGATCTGAATCCGAACTGTGTGGTTTGGATCCATTTCCACTACTTCAGACTACATCTGTGCTGGGATATCTTGAAAGATAGGGTTTTCATTCCTACTTATCTGTTTCTAATATGAAATGGAGTCTGTAGCTGATGCTGATGCTGAAAAATCAAAGAAAAATTGTAATAATAATATTCTACAATGATCTACTCCTTTCATCTACAGATCTCAAAGCACTTTACAAAAATAGATAATTGTCACTGTTCCCATATATAATGGGTTGTCCAAGGTTATACAGCAAGTCTGTGGTGGAACCAGGAATAGAATCCACATTCTCTTGGACCTAGCCCCTTTGACCTAAATATTGGACAATGCTGCCTCTTTCCATGTTGCCATTTTTGAAAAAGAGATATAGTTTCAAGTTACATTCTATTGTGACAATAATGTATAATGCTCAACAGTGCTAAAATACCTTCCATCCAAGGGTCTCAAAGTCCCTTAGAGAGAGAAGTTAAATCCCATGTGCCATCCTTTTCCCTCTCCCTGCCCCCTATTAGTAAGGTAGATATATAGAGGAGAAACAATTTTGAATAAAAGGAATATAAAATGTATGGCTTATATTATATAAGATGAAGTGCTACTTTTCAAGGCTGATTAATAACGAGTATGTCCCGTTTCTGTAACCTCTGGAATGAATGCAGAATTCCCTTTACTTCAACGAGAGCAGGGTTGGGACAACAAGATGTCAATATTCCAGCACCAGAATTACTAGACATCTTTTCCCAGTGAATGGCATGAATGGTGTCTTGGTATATTACACAGATATTATAAATGGGCCTTCATAATACTGGAAATCATTCTTAATAATAACAGGTAGCAAGATATTGAAAAAAATATGAATCTCATAACTTTGTAATTTTGAACCATGACTCATTATAACAATATAATGTGGTTGCAAAATCAATAACATATGTTGCATATATGCAGGGTCCTACCAAATTCATGGTCCATTATGGTCAATTTCATGGTCACAGGATTTAAAAAATAATACATTTAATCATTTCTGCTATTTAAATCTGAAATTTCACAGTGTTGTAATTGTTGGATTCCTGACCCAAAAAGGAGTTGCAGGGCAGGGAGTCACAAGGTGATTGTAGGGGGAGTTGCAGTGTTGCTACCCTTCTGCGCTGCTGCTGGTGGCAGCGCTGCCTTCAGAGCTGGGCAGCTAGAGAGTGGTGGCTGCTGGCCAGAAGCCCAGTTCTGAAGGCAGAGCCGCCACCAGCAGCAGCGCAGAAGTAAGGATGGCCTGGTATGGTATTGCCACCTTTACTTTTGCAATGTTGCTGCCGGGCACTGCCTTCAGAACTGGGTGCCTGACCAATAGCCGCCACTCTCCAGTTGCCCAGCTCTGAAGGCAGTGCAGAAGTAAAGGTGGTTATACTGTGACCCCCCTTAAAATAACCTTGTGACACCCCTTCTCCCCCTGCAACTCTATTTTGGGTCAGGACCCCCAATTTGAGAAATGCTGGTCTTCCCCCCCCCCCATGAAATCTGTATCGTATTGGGTAAAACCACGCAAAAGACCAGTTTTCACGGTCCGTGACTTGTTTTTCGTGGCCAAGAATTTGGTAGGGCCCTACATATATGTAATTCTTTTTTTAAGGATCCCAGAATAATTTATGAGAACTAACTAAATCAGCCTTTATCGGCCTTGCTGCCCAGGTGAAATAGCTGTTGCTATGCCTATTTAACATCCAGGCAAACTGTAGCAAGGAGAGGTTACATAATTTGCCTAAAAGGGCATAATTCATTGTAGAGACAGGATTAGAACCCAGGAGTTCTGCATCTTAATCCCATGGTCTAACAGCTAGGCCTTACATCGCTTCTAGCAGTGACGGGGGCGGGGGGGGGGAGAACAAAATGAAGAAAAAATAATTAAAGCAACCCAGACTTGCTACAAAGTCTGGCAGTTATTAGAAATTTACCAGTCTGTTAAATGCAGAGGGGTTATATTTATTAGATGCTGAGTGCAAGAGGGTTTTTTAACTGAAGGACAATTAAACCATGATGGAGTACAAACCAATATAAATCAAATTAAAAAGAAAGATGAAACACTTCTCGATTTGACTTTTCTTGCCACACAGCAGGTGTACAGAATTTATATTCTGTACATAACCGTGTGACGTGACAGTTGTTTAAAATATATAATGGCCTCTGGCCAGAGGCACAGGGCTGTGCAGTAGAGGAGCAGGGACTTCTTGGGAAGTGTTAGGCAGGTAAGACCGTCCTTGTGTTGAAAATCACAGCTTCCAAAGTAAGATGAAGATACTTTGCTTTTGCACCCCCTGGTGGTGGCTGGTTACAGAATAGTCTGACCGTCTTTCTTCCAGCTGAGTAAGGACTTGATCTTCCAAACCCTTATCGCTAGAGTAGTTCTTACACAATTTTGGGTTGCTGCAGACCCTGGAGTGACTTAACTAGATTGTAGGGTTGCCTAAATTATGGCAACCTGTCCTAAGCCACCTATGGGCTGCAGCACCCCTTGGAATGCCTAGTCCTATATATTATGGCCCGGCCCTTTGCCATTGCTGTTATAACCCTCCTGGCCCCACCAGTCTGTTGTGGACCTCGGAGGGAAGCGTAAGCCTCTGCCAGGGGAATTGTTTCCTGGTTGGATCTGGGTCCCTTTATGCTGCCAGAACCGCATAAAAAAGCTGTAGCAGAGGGAAAAGGCCTTCTCTCAGGGTGAAATTCAAAAGGGGTGCTCGGAGCCTTGGCTGCCATCCCCATGCAGGATTGGGCCTTATGTGAGGCACAGTGTGATGGGAAAGAGAATGGAATTATACAAAGGAGCGGGAAAGAGCAGTGCTTTGGGGTCACTACAACAGCACATACAAAACACAGATTTGTAAGTTTCTTACCTACAACTGTTGTTCTATTAGTAATACAGTAAGAATTCCAAGTGGTCAACCTTGCCGAAGCAGGAGGCTAGGAACATGTAAAAACGTAGCAGTTATGGCATGGAGACTTACCCGGGTGTTCAGATCTTGGACAAGTGAATTCCTGTATTAATATACGACTTTAGCAGCAATAGGCAGCAGTTGAAATAGTATTACTTTGCTATGAGAGCTTTCTGCCTCATGGTAGATGATTTAATTGGGATTTTTTTTTTAAATTAAAATGAAAAAGTAAAATAGAGACAAATAGGTAATTAAATATAGGCTCTCATATTTTTTGTTTTAGTGTAAATGTACTTTTTAGTTGTAAACCTCCTGTCATTTGTAAAGAGATACATATAAAAAGTCACGTGCATGAAACTGTTCATATTCTTGTGCCTTTGTGTGAGAGCAATGCACTGTCAAAGGGTGCCACAGTAGTCTACAGTAATAGTACAAACCACCACATCCAGTTTGGAGCTATTGCTGTGGTTATTTTTACATGGGCATATTTTCAACTGCATTTCCAGCATTTTATTTACCTGGAGATAACATGGCTAAAGCAGCACATGTTGAATTGAGAATATACCTTTTGGCCAGGGCCTAGTCAAAAGCACAAGCCAACAGAATGGCTTTGCATCACTCTGTGGTCTAACACAAGCTTTGCAACCCACAGGCTGTGTCTGATCCTCCTAACTGACAACTCATGGCTTATGATTCTTCTGCTGCTCTGGGCAGCCTGGGCCTGAATTTGCTTCAGCTACTGCAAACCATAAGGCCACCTCTGCCCTTTGTTTGTTATCTTGACTTAAGCTACACAAGAAAATATATTTTTAGATCCTGCTCCCATTAAGTCAGTGGGAGTTTTGCCATTTCCTTCAATGGGAGCATGATCAGGCTGCTTGTGATTTTATCTAAAGCATTTGGCCCCAGGCACAAAGACAGGATCTTTGAAAATGACAAATTGTAGGTTTTGGAGAAGTCATTAACATATTTGTCATAGGGAGAGAGGATAAATAAGCAACTTTAAAAGAAAGATATTAATTATGCTTTAGACAATGTTGCTGTTTACTGTTGATATACTATAGCTCTGCAGACAACTATAATTTGCAAAGTAAACCCAACCAGCATACAAGCTGAGCAATTAGTTCTTTGTGAGTTGCAAGAGTGACATCATGTGTGCAAAACATGCCTCAGTCTTCAGCTAACAACACACACATTCATTTATTCTTCTTTTGGAGTCCCTCTGTGCTGCTAAGGCACTAAATCATACTTGATATGGACTTTTTATCACTCAGAATTCAGTGACTAAGGAATCTAAAGTGCAGATGAAGAAAGCTTCATCCCAAAGCACTGGTTTAAAGTTTTAACATAGACAGATAGAAACAAACCAATTCAAATTCAGATGTCTGATTGTGCACCATATTACTGGTACCCAGAATCCTTATGTCATTTAAAGAGCTAAATGTGTTCTTATGAAAACCTTAAGCTGGAAGGAGCCCCACTGTTTGCACCAGCTGAGGAACTAGCCCCATAAAATCAAAATATTATTATTCCGATGCAATTGTTGGGAAAGTCTAGCTGTTGGTTTTACAAGACCTTATTTAGACATTAATAATACACATATAGGAAATATAACACAGCAGTATGAAATAATCAAACGAGATCTATTAAAGATTTGGGAATGACCCACTGTAGACTAGACGGTAAGGAACCATCTGATATAGACGGAGGGATGAACTAAAGCCTGGATCCATCAAGACACTTAAGCTCACGCTTAACGTTAAGCAGGTATGTAGTCCCATTGAATTCAACTACTACTCATCTACTTAAAGATAAGCATGTGCTTAAGTGATTTGCAGGATCAGGGGTTAATTGACTTAAATGGGATTTTTTTCAGCTCTATTGTCTTTGTTATTAAAGGCCCCATATAAAATTTTTTCTTATGGGTACTGACATTTTTATTGGGCTGTTTTTTTTTGTGTGTTTTTGTTTTTTAAAGTGGGGGAGCATTGGTAGGCTTGATTTTTGTAAGTGTGTTTTCAACATGTGGAAAAAAATTGTCTATCTGTCCGTTCTTTCATACCACATTTTTGTACAGGTGAAGTTAATTTGGCACCACGGCTGTTTCTATTTTTGATCCTATAGTGGCACAGAATGAAATAGGAATGGGCATAACGAGTTTTGGGTTCAGAAGGAATGTAGGATTGGGACCTAACAAACTAGCACCACTGTAGTGAATTAGAGAGACTTGAATCACACCTAAGTAGGTATCTACTACTGCAACAAAATACCTTTTCTGTGTTGTATTATATGTTTCCATGGACAAGTGTAAATATATACCCAAATCTCCTTTCCTTTTTGTTGTCCTAATCCTGTGAGGTGCTCAGTGTTCCTAACTCTGCATGTGGATCACACTCAGTATCTTGCAGGACTAGATGATGTATTAGGATCCCACTGACGTCAGTGGAAGATTCTCATTAATTTCAGTGGGGATTGGATCACACCTATAAAGATTTTTCTTGTTGAAATTGTATCTACTTTTCATTTGTCTGAATTTTTCCCTATAGCAGGATACTCTGACCTCATCATCTACATCACATGTTCTTTTCAAATGACTCAGTCATAACTCTGGTCCATATTTTTTCGGCTGGAGGCCATATTTACATTGCCCCCAAGTGATTTAAAATCAGAACCTTTTGAAAAAGCATAAACTATTCTCTGAAGCCAGTAGTGCAAAATAGCCAAATAAAGGCTCATATCCAATCTTGGGAAACAATGAGCAGATCATCAGAACATAAGAATGTCCATAATGGGTCAGACCAATGGTTTATCTAGCACAGTATCCTGTCTTCCAACTGTAGCCAATGCCAGGCGCTTCAGAGGGAATGAACAGAACAGGGCAATTATCAAGTCATCCATTCTCTGCTGTCCAGACCCCGCTTGTGGCAGTTGGAGGTTTAGGGCCACCTGGAGCATGGGGTTGCATCCTTGACATCTTGATTAATAGCCATTGTTGGATCTATACTCTATGAACTTATTTAATTCTTTTTTGAGCCCTGTTATAGTTTTGGCCTTCACAGCATCCCCTGGCAACAAGTCCCACTGGTTGACTGTACATTGTGTGAAGAAGTACTTTTTTGTTTTGTTTTTTGTTTTAAACCTGCTGCCTATTACTTTCATTGGGTGACCCCAGAATCCTCATGTTATTTACTCCTTCACACGCCATTTACTTATTCACTTTCTCCACACCATTCACTATTTTATAGACCTCCATCAGATCCCCTCTTAGTCATCTCTTTCCAAGCTAAGAAAGTCTTTTTAATCTCTCCTCATATGAAAGCTCTTCCATACCCTTAATCATTTTTGTTGCCCTTCTCTGTACCTTTTCCAGTTCTAATATATCTTTTTTGAGATAGAGTGACCAGAACTGCTTGCAGTGTTCAAGGTGTGGGCATATAATGGATCTATATAGTGGCATTATGATATTTTCTGTCTTATCTATCCCTTTCTTAATGGTCCCTAACATTCTGTTAGCGTTTTTTACTGCTTCTGCACATTGAGCAGATGTTGTCAGAAAACTAGCCACAATGATTTCATGGTCAACTAATTTAGATCCCATCATTTTGTATGTGTTATTGGGTTCACATTTTTCAGTGTGCATTAGTCATTTTGTTGTCCAGTCAACTAATGTTGAACATCACTGATCCCAGTACAGATCCATGAGGAACATTACTATTTATGTCTCTCCGTTCTCAAAACTGACCATTTAGTCCTACCCTTTATTTCCTGTCTTTTAACCAGTAACTGATCCATGAGAGGACCTTTCCTCTTATCCCATGACAGCTTACTTTACTTAAGAGTCTTTGGTGAGGGACGTTGTCAAAGGTTTTCTGAAAGTCCAAGTACACTATATCCACTGGATTGCTCTTGTGCATAGTTTATCAAAGTGGCTGCTGTAGCTCTGCTCTGGTTTTGCAAGTTGTGACCTGTCTTGTTCGTGTTGTGACCTGTTTTGTGCTCTTAAAAAAAATTATGTAGCAACATAATAGCACCTAAGAGGTGAAAGTCAACCCGGAAGAACTTTAAGAGGGACAGGGTTCGAGTTTGACCTTAGTTTGTCTGTTGCTGAGAATGTTTTATACAGGCTAATCATACATGAAACCATGTTGCCTTCTATTGGGTGAATATGTTAGAGAGGTGTGTTTTCAGAACAGAAGTTCTTGAGATTGATTTCTGCTCATGACCGAGTCCATGTGGCTGTTAAAAACTTATCCTACTATTGATAGAGAGAAAATGACAAATGGTGCTAACTTTGTCTATAGCGCTCCTCCTGGCCGATCACAGGACTGGAAGAGGGTAAGTCAGCCATACTGTAGCTCTAAAGGATCCATGCAAGGATCAAAGCTTTGGTGTGAGAGAAAAAAATGCTGCCCCACTTTAAAAGATGTTACAGTCTTTTTCCCCATGCTCGAGTGCAGGCAATTTCCTTTTAACTGAAAAACTGGGGGCTCTTCATATAAAGCTGGTAAGTCAATTCCCTTATCTGTAGCTGCCAGTATGGCCACGGATGTGATGTGGGAAACCATTGATTGTGGTGTTGTGGTCTAGGGGAAGAGAAGAGCATATTTGCATGAGCTCTCCTCCGCTAACTGAGCTCTGTGGTGCTTACACAGCAAGGCTGAAGGAGTCAACCTCCCACAGAGCCAGAATGTGCTTGCTCCACAGACCATTCTGGTTGAATTACTCCTCTGGCAGTGTATCCCCTTAACAATGTAAAGCAGGCGGAGGGCTGGCTAAACTTATATAAAGCATGGGTTTGATTAATTTCCTACCTTTTTAAGGGCAAGAATGTGTGAAAAGTGGTCTTTGCTGGACCTTACACCTCTGTCCGCATGCTCGCCACCCCTTTCCAGCATATGCCTCTTTCTGGCCTACGTGGCATGCTTCTCCATATTTTGGAAGAGAGAGTTTGGACACTGCATACTTGAAATCATGGCATCCATCCTATTATTTATTCAAAATCACCCCCCAAAAGATGAGCCACATGAACTTAAGTGTGAACACAAAAGAGCTTTTAATCTATTTGAGACTCATCAGGTAAGCTGAAAACATAAGTATCATTATCAACCCATCAGACCACACACACACACACACTCACTCTCTCTCTCTCTCTCTCTCTCTCTCTATACAGGGACATACAGCATGTGAAAGACCTAAAAGAAGTTTCTCTGTTTCTCACACATGCATGCTCATGCACGCATACACCCCTTCACCCACCCACACACCCCTCCCACAAAGCATATAAGAAGGAATCCTCTGGGTGGTTTCTAATGAAAATGCTGTTTCATATCTCTAATGGCCAACAGCTGGAAAAATGCATGCCTTCCTTCTTCATCATCTCTAGACTTTTTTGAAAGATTGGTGTTTTGTGGCTTTACTGGGTGACTTTCCTGATGATTTGATTTAAAAAGTCATATAATTTCTTCAAAGACCACTGTGGTTACCATAGAAATATATTAGCTGCAAGACAAGGAATAATTAGCTTACCTTTGTTCCTTTGTTTCTCCTAATTTCTTCCATTCAGAATTTTATACATGTAATTAAAGAGATTATTCATCTTTGTGATTCCCCCCCCCCGATAAATTCATTTAAAGACCAAACTCTCATGTCTGCAAAGCATATATAATAACAATTATATTTGGTAATTAGTCCAACCTGTTTGTCCATAGAGCAGAAAATGGTGTGTTTCCTATTGAGACACAAGAATTTAAACTAGTGGGAACTCTTAGTTTTCACAGATTGCAGCACTGTGAGTTATCGCTTACTTTATTATTGTAACTAATTAGCCTCAGCTAGGCATCATTTGATAGCTACATATTATCAATGTGAAGTGAAATGATTAGGAATTGTTCTGAGTATGTGCGTAGTTATGAATGCAAAGCTAGCTAAATTGCTAATTGTGTCCAAGGCATTAATGCTAGAACTGTTTATCTATATAGGGCAGGATTTCCAAAAGCATTAAGGGCCTGTTCCTACTCCCACTGAAGCCAGAGGTTTAACTTGAACCCCATTGACTTTCAGACAGACTTGTGCTAGTACATCACTCAAGAACTTTTGAAAATCCCCCTTATTTTTTATATGGAATGTATGTAAGCAATAGGCCTACACAAGAAATATTACAGTTTATAGAATGTCTTTGCTATGTTACATTGGTGGTTAGCATGGAAACATTTTATAAATGAAACAATATATTTTAGGGAAAAAATCTATTTGCATGAATAACATCACAACTGGACCTGAATATTAGGCAGAATTCAGCCCTAGTTACACAGGAAAAACTCCCAGTAAAATGGTGTATGTAAGAGATGGGAGAATTTGGCCCAGCATTTTTTTGAATTTGTTCCAGGTCCTTTATAAAGAAAAAATTCAAATGACAGGGTCCACTAATTTTTTTATTGCTTTTCCTATTAAATTCTATGATTAGTTCCAAAAGTGATCTAGCATAGCATATAGTTAACTTACAAATCACCTATAAAGAAATTTCACCTGGCCAGTATTTAGCTCATAATTTTGAGCAGAGAGTTTAATTTAAATACAGATATTAACAAGTCTATATAGATTATGGCTTGGGCTTTCAAAAGGGCTTTAGTTTGAAAAACCTTATTGATGGGAGTTGGGCAGATTTTAAATCCGAGCTTGCAAGGCCACCCTTTAAACATGGGCACCTAAATTAAAGTTATCCAGGCTGTAATCTGTATATCAGTGTTTAGGGATAAGGCCCCAGATTTTTAAAGTTGAGCACAGCAATGCCTACATAATGTTGCAACGCCTGACTGATTTCGGAGCCTCACTCTCATTTTCAAAAGGGATTGAGGCATTTAGGAGCCTAAATCCCATTGACTGACTAAATGTCATTGCCTTAACTGTAGGCAGACAGGTTTGAAAATGTTGGCCATAGGTACCTAAAATGTGTACTTGCCTATGTCCCAATTTGAACACCAACACGGTGGGGAATAGAAATGAGCCTCCATGAACTTGGTACCCTAGTTTTATGGTTGGTCACTCAGTCAGATTTTTCCACCCTCTACTTTCCCATTAACTGCTTTTCCACTTTTTGTACATAGATCTGTGGTAGCTTTAGATCATGAAGATTATATTAATCCCATATGACAGATTCTAGAGTAGAATCATCATCGCATCCATGACCTCACGCCAAATTCAGGCTATCAGATTAAAGATGTTTGACAAGTCTCCTATAAATCATCACTCCACACTATAGCAGGTAAAATTCAGGCCAGACTTTCCCTTTGAAGCTTTTAAAGGCCAGGCTAGTTTTGTGATGGTCACTCACTAATGTTTAAAGACAGCTGTTCCTGAAGGTGCAGTGCATAGCTTTGTGTGTCTGACCAAGGCTCCCTCTAGTGGCTGACCCCTAAAATTATAAAATCCTGCTAATAATTGACAACTAATGGACTTGCTTCTTGGGCTTAAGTGGTAGGGGCTGGGGCTTAATATATTGGATTTGATCTGCTCTGATGATCATGGTATTTAGATGAATGCGCTCATGGCTTGTTACAAGATAGCACCCTGTATGGGACTTGAATTCCATTGAACCTCAGATGTCCTGGATTAGCTTGTCTAATGGCAGGAATATGTAGCACACTACCCGAGTGTGTGTGTGTGAATGTGACTTCCCCTACTGGTGGTTCTAGCACCTGTAACAGCCTGCTTTTAACAGCTAGTAATAACCAATTTAGCTTAAGCAATAAAGGTGCGTTCTTTTGCTGTGAAAGCAGCAAAGAATCCTGTGGCACCTTATAGACTAACAGACATTTTGGAGCATGAGCTTTCGTGGGTGAATACCCACTTCTTCAGATGCATGTGCTGCTTTTACAGATCCAGACTAACACGGCTACCCCTCTGATCTTTTGCTGTGGAAGATCCTGGGTTCAAATTCTGCTCATGACTATGGTGTTTGTATGTATGCAGTGGTGGTTCACTACATTGTGGAATTCTCATTGACAGTAATAGGAGCTGTGAACAGAGATCATGGGCACTACATGACTATAAATTTTCAAAGCCCAAACCTCTAGTTCTTCCTGACTACAGCTTCATAGAGTACTGGCCTCATACAAATCTCATTTGCATAAAGATTTCCAGGCAGATATACTGGGCCATATTTTCAAATCGTTCTATTGTTTACCAAGTGGTCGCCTTTGCACATGCTCACTGACTTTTGTCCATGCACTCAGGGAAATTGCGCCCTTAATGACTCAATTTATGCTTGCCCATGTGGGGTTTTTGCACACAGAAGGACATTAATAGAGGCTGTTCAAAAATATGTCTCTCTGTGTCTCTTTCTACCTCTTATTGGATGACAGGTAAAATAAAACAAATTTCTTTACATCAGCATGATTTTTCTTATAGATCATTTGCAACAGTGTGAAATATCACTTTCCAGGGAATTCTAAAACTGGGCATTGAGATCTATGCTAGAGCACACTACTTAATGCTGTTCTGCAGAGTTATGCATCATCTGCATTAAATATTATCGTGAGAAGTACTAAGAAAGTATAGAAAATCCATTGGGCTTGTCTACACTGGTACTTTACAGCACTGCAACTTTCTCGCTCAGGGTTGTGAAAAAAACACCCCCTCCCCCGAGTGCTGCAAGTTTCAGCGCTGTAAAGTGTCAATGTAGACAGTGCATCAGCGCTGGGAGCTACTCACCTCGTGGAGGTGGGTTTTTTTTTAGAGTACTGGGAGAGCCCAACTGTCTGCAGTTGGTTTAGGGAAGTCCTGAGAACCCTGATCTTTATCATAGTGCAGGTCAAGTCAAGACCATTCTGTTTATCTCACAGAGGTGACACTATAGTTTAACCAAGGCTAATGCTTTAGCACATCAATATAAAGGAAATGTACAAGTCTGAACTTCATCTGAACCCTTTAAATGGTACTTGGCAACAGACAGGCGGCCAGCAATGGTGTGCATTATTCAGGGATCTGGTTATTTTTTTTTTCGGAGTATAGAATCTAGCAATTATCTCATAAATATGGTCTGTTCTTTTTGCTGTCTTTGATGTGGCAACTTTTGATTCTCTGAACGCTGCTGCCTACATTTACTTTGCTGCTGATGTCACTATGTACACTGGGCGAATGTCATGAGGCCCTCTCAAGATCTGTATAGGTCAAGATAAGAAAAATTAATTTTCAACATCCAAACCATTATCCTGTCGTAGAAGATACACTTCGCTCATGGTCCTTAGTGATCCTTGCCAAAACTCCACTGGAGTTCAGGGAGTCTCAGCAGGGATCAGTTTAGCCATAGTACACTGGAGTTCCAAAAAGAAGTCTCCCAAAAGCTTTAAACTGACAATGGACCCTATGTTGCATTGTGTCCTATGCTATAGTAAGAAATAAATAGAATTAGAGATATTGGAACTGGAAAAGATTTAGTAGGTCACATAGACCATCCACCAGCACCACAACGATTCTTCCTACCAAATATTTATTAGTGCTTTATCTTGCTTGCTCTTAAGCATCTCCATTCTCACCCCTCGTTTATTCTATATTCTAATTTTCTGCTGTAATTCTCTTTCTCAGGTTGAGTCTAAATTTATCTTTATGGACTATCATATAATTGCTCCTAGTTATCCACCCAATCCCACCCTGTACAGTTCCTTTCCCCCGGGTATGTTGATATCTTTCAGATATTCATGGACTGTTTCCTTTTGACAAAGACAAATATATTCAGTTCTTCTAATCTTCCCTCTTCCATCTATTACTGCTAAGCCCTTCATTATCTCGATATCCTCGCATGAACTGTGTCTCATTTATCAATAGCATTTTTAATAAGACCTCCCAAACAGCACGTTATTCTCTGGGCCGTATTCTGTCCTCAGTACACATGTATAAGTCCCATTATATTGGTAGGAGTCATGCATGTGGATCAAGTTGGTATGTTGCCCTATCTGTTGGTATATCTGTGGAAGAGACAGAGATGAACTAAAAGAGAATATCGCCTCCTCTAACTTGTAATGACATTTTGTACCACAAATGGGTAGTAGAGTTTGTCCCATGGTAACTGGCCATAATTAAATGTTTGTTGAAGAGAAATACTAGAGGAAGGAATGCATGCATGATTGATATAGAAAAAGAGGCTGCGTTTGCCTACCATTTTAGAGATTTTATTTAAAGAAGCTTCCGATGCCAGTGAGATCTCTGCACTATAGGAGCCAATAGCGGGAGCTAAAGCTGCCCTCCACAACTATAATTGATGTAGCTGACTTTAAAATCATTATATATTTTGCCTTCAAGAACTGATATTGTTTGCTTATTCAAGGTTAGCTCCTCCCCTTTCAGAATGTCCACCTCACCCGGTTTGAGGCTTCTGCTTTTATGACAGGTGAGTCTCTGTGTTTCTTAGGTCAAGTTGTGAATTTGATGTGCTCCTTTTGTTTGTGCGTGTGCACAAACCTTGCAGTATTGTGTTGAAAAATAAGTATTTAGGGAGATTCTGCAAGGAAAATGCTTTTAGAGTAAGTAAATTTTGGCCCTAAAACTTTGCTCAGTGTCTGTTTAATATAACTTTATGGTTTCATGCTGTGATGGGCCAGGAAGATTGCAGAAATATATGTTTAGGAGTCTTTTTATAGCAAACAAATTATGCTAATACACAGAACAGAAAACAACTTGTAAAACCACTAAGTACTAGCAATAAAATATAGTGACCACTGACTATTTCATTTCTGAAAATAAACCACCATAGAATTACATTTCAAATGGTTTGTAGGCTGAACACGCTTCTAACTGTTAGCAGACTTTGAAAGAAGGAGTTGAACAATAAATCCTTATGAAAAATTATCTATAAGTAAACATGTAGTTAAGAGAGGAAAACTGATCACTCCTTATGCATGCCGCACAATTTTAACAATAATAATAATAAACTATGGCTGAAACCGATGGCCAGGTCCTTTGCTAGTGTAAATAGATATCGCTCATTGACTTCAATGTCAGTTTACATCAGTTGAGGATTTGGCTCAGGGCATATAATTTCCTGCTCTTGCTCTTGGGTGCACTGCATTGTAGGAAGCTGGTCTGGGCTTTTTCCTTAATTGTGTAAAGAATCAGATGGATATGCACTAAGAGGAGGAAGGATTGAAATGATTTTCCCTTAAAAAAGGAACTAATATTACAGAATAGCCCAAAGAGGGTTTAATGCCTGGGTGCCAGAAATGGGGTAGAGGGCAAAGGGCCATTATCTTCCCCATTGCCCCCGTTTTGCAAACCTGAACTCAACAGGGCCCCCCCACAGTCCCTGACTGGAATTGGGCGGCCTGTCAGCAGAGCCCCCTCCCTGCTGGCCGGATGGAGGGCTAGCTGGGCCAAATCTCACAGAGAAGGAGGGGCAAAAATGTCATTGACTTCAATGGGATTTTTGCCTGAATAGAGACTGAATAAAAGGTGTGAACCTAAATGTGCCATGGAAATCCATGTAAAGAGGAGACTTTGTCAATGGATTTTTTCCTCCTCCCACCCCCAGTTTCCGTATTGCTAAGCCCAGTGGAAGGTGCTCTGTGACTCTGAGGATCCACACATCAGGGCTCAAATGCACTCCTCTTGCATACTTTTTCTGCAAATCTACTTCTGCACAGTAGAGTTGCCCCAGTTTCACTGCCAGAGGATCTTCCACAGCCATAAGGCTTTGGGGCAAGATTAGCTGCTAAATGAACTTAAAGGGAGTTTACAAGTATGCAGAAAATTGTACCATTAAAGCATTTAAAAATCCTGCAGTTGCCTTGAGTTCGGTTTAGTGCTCACATTGACATGTTCAGAGACCCTGAACTATACCCAGTTGTACTAGGGGTGGCTGAATATAGCACACCTAACTGTAAAGCTTCACAAACTTTCTGAGGTTGAACACTGGGCTGTGGACACCAGCCTCTCCAGGCTTGTGTTCTGCCTTGGCCTGATCAAATTGGAGGTTATTTTCTGGCTGATAAATGAATTGTATTTACTCCCAGTTCAGAATGGGACTTACTGTAACCCCTGAGGCCAAAAGACACTTCCTCCTTCATGAACTGTAAATAACCTGAGAGCTGCTGTCTCATGCGATTTCCAGCCCATAGAGACTGGCTTCTGTGTGTGTGTGGGAGACATTGTGGGGAGGGGATCTGGAGGTGAGAAGAGGCAGCAAACTTTTGAATTGAGTGTGCTCAGAAGCCCTTGAAGGCAATGGAAAATCTTCCATTGCTTTGAATGTACTGTGGCTCAGGCTCATGGAGATGAGCTCTGTTTAAAAACAGCAGACGAGGAGGAAAATACTGATTTAAACAAAGGGGGTTGATAAAAGAGGAGAGGGCAGGAAAATGCTTTTCTGGCATGGGCTGTGGGAAAGCATGGGCTACAATAATATGTGAGTCTGTTAGAGAACTCCTCCAATTTAAAAAAAAAAAAAAAGACAGGGGCTACGAGAACACAGGCAAGAAGGGACAGCGCAGAAGAATTAAAAGGGGGGAAAAAGCCTTTTGAAAATCCAGTGCTGCATAGGGCCACCCTTTCTGCCACCATAAGGTTTTTGTTGAGTAAGTTTTCTTCCCTCTCTGAATAAGGGAGATATTCTCAGTGCCACTGGTTGTGACTGGCCAGCCAACCTGACTAGTGCAGCAGCAATTGCTGTGAAATTCCAGTAAAAATACTGAGGTACAGGACACCCACATGTGTTAGTGACTCTGAATGTCTTTGGAAAGTGTCATACAGTTTTAGTGTATGGGAGACCACAAACTAGTATGCCACCTGTTTGTGATGTGTTCCTTCCTAAAGGCAAACAACATTCATGCTATACCCCTTTTTTCTGTCCTGCTAATTGCTGCTCTTCAGTTGTCCATTTACTCTTATTAAATATAGGCCCCCATTGTTTGTGCCATTGCTGATTGTGATGGAGTATGTACAGTTTCCTCTTTGTCCGACAGACAGACATGATGCGCCTCCTGTTGATCTGTCTTGAGAATTGCTTATCAGAGGCTATTCTTTTGCTCTGTGTGTGTATGACTGTTCTAGATTTATGGGAACACATGCCCTGAATGTAAGCATTTTCTGCACGTTTTTGCGTGGTACTATATCAGTACTAAGATAACACTGGGACATCACCTTCTGTGTCAGTGTCCTGGGATGTTATTTAGTATCTAATTGCTGTATGTTAACTGCTTGTTTCAATAGTGAGTGTAAGTAACTTAGAACACCACAACACCTGCAGTTCCACTTTCCATTATTGACATCAAAGGGTTTAGGAGAGTTTTTGTATTTCTGGAAGTTGTTACAAAACACATACATACACATGTAGAACATTGCCTGGGAAAGTATGTATTGTAATACACCAACTAGTACACTGCCCTCTACTGGATGGATGTAGAACTGCTCAGTTGTATGTTACAAGTGCTAAAGGCCAACAGAGATTCTCTGTGAGGGCAGGTGGCTATTGCCTGTTCTTTACAGCAGGAGACTCATAGTCCTATTCCTGGTGTCTCTGTGAAATTTCATGTGGCCACTGAGTGCAATCAGAATGACAACTGTGAAGTTCTTAGGTAACTGGAGATTTATAGACATGAGCCTCAGGCCACGTCCAGACTAACCGCCGTATCGGCGGGTTAAAATCGATTGCTCCGGGATCGATATATCGCGTCTAATCTAAACGCGATATATCGATCCCCGAGCGCGCTTATATCGATTCCGGAACTCCACCAACCCCAACGGAGTTCCGGAATCGACAGGGAGAGCCGCGAACATCGATCCCGCGCGGTGTGGACGGGTGAGTAATCTGATCTTAGATATTCGACTTCAGCTACGTTATTCACGTAGCTGGAGTTGCGTATCTAAGATCGATTTCCCCCCCCCTAGTGTGGACCAGCCCTCAGTCATGCAGCAGGGTTTAGATAATTGCATTAAGTATATGTGGGACTCAGTAACAGAGAGACTTTTGTGTGTGTTGGTTGAAAGGCATACAGTAATTTTCAAAGCCCAGAGGCATGGGTGTGCCAAAAAATGCATGTGGGAAAGGCCAGTTAAATGACTGACCAGCCCTTTGTGTGCACATTACCCTGATTTACATATATGATTAAAACTGTATGCGAAAGTGTGAGTGCCATTTTGTGCTTATGCTTTTTCTGTGCATAAGCCTTGTGTCTCTATTTTAGAAAATGTGTTCATATACAACCAAGAGGACCAAATACATCCGAGGCATCAGTGGGTAGTGTAGTTCAGTCGAGTTGTGCTTGATTACCTCAGCAATGAAATTTCGTATACCCACTGAACATCAAGATGGTGCAATCTACATCATGTTTCAATATTTTTGAGGCAGTTTAGATCTCATGTATCACATATACAACGTACCCTACTAAATTTTGCCCTGACACTTCCAGGGGTTTGCACCCGTTTACTTCCGTCTGAATTTGCCTCGCACAGACAGAATTGAAAGCATGCTGGCTATTTAGAAAGTGCTCAGTGAGGCCAGTAAATAGGTGCACTTAGACTGGAAACACATGCAAAGCTGTAGCAATTCACACGTTGTGATGTAATCCTTCTGTTTTAAATTTTCATTCATCTCTGCCTATATTTAATTGTCTATGAAGAAGATCAAAGTTTGGGAAAGTAGATGGTTAGTATGGGACAAAAATAGCATGTATTTAGAAACACTCAAATGGTTTTGATTGTTTTGCAGAACTTGATAACATTACTGCTTTTGTGCTGGACTTTTAGCTACTGAAGTGTTAGAATGTGGATGTGAAATTCCATGGTGATTCAACACGGCATTTATGATTTATGCTGACATTTACCAGACATATG
Organism: Gopherus flavomarginatus; assembly: GCF_025201925.1. Taxonomy (NCBI): domain Eukaryota; kingdom Metazoa; phylum Chordata; order Testudines; family Testudinidae; genus Gopherus; species Gopherus flavomarginatus. The sequence continues at coordinate 12,888,997 of NC_066623.1, forward strand.
ATAGGTTGTATAAAAAAAATCAACATTAACATTAGTAAGAAATATACTGCCACAGAGAGCCCTGAAATAGCATCAGTGGGAGGCCACATGCATTCAAGGGATATGAATAGCCTTTAGTGTGGATAAAAAGGAAATATTTGCACAACACAGACTTTAAAGATGAGCAATAAGAACAAATTCATGACTGAAGTGAAAAGGGATGCTGTAGCCTAGGAGGAGGTCACGGGCTAATTGCTTCTTGGGGTGAATTTCACACCCAATTTACCACATTTTTGCAATAAATGAACCATAGTGTTATAAAATACAGTAAGTGATTTATGATCAAACAAAGGATCTGATTCAGTACTCCTTGCACTCCCAAATCTTCCATTGAGGCAGTAAGCATTTGAGGGCTGCCAGGAATATAGAATCTGGCCCTAAATCAGGAAGTTATCTTAACTGCTCAAGAAATACGACTTTTAAAGGTATGTCTTCACTACTTGCCAGATCGGCGGGCAGCGATCGATCCAGTGGGGATTGATTTATCGTGACTAGTCTAGATGCGATAAATCGACCTCCAAGCATTCTCCCGTCGACTCCTGTACTCCAGCTCAGCAAAGGGTGCAGGCAGCGTTGATGGGGGAGAGGCAGCAGTTGACTCATTGCGGTGAAGACACCACGGTAAATCGATCTAAGTACATCGACTTCAGCTACGTTATTCACTGAGTTTGATTTTCCCCTCCCCCCCTGCGTAGACCAGGCCTAAATAGACTTTCAAAACTGTCACAGAAATTTTGTTGCCAAGGTATAATATCCCCTCACCTCCCCCATGATGATGATGGTAATAAGAAAAAAACAAATGCTATTTTACTTCCATGTTCCATCCAAAAACCCCCCCCAAACCAAACCAAACAAACAAAAAAGAAAACCCCAAAGAAACCAAAAATCCTATTCTAGTGAGCAAACAAAATTTTTGCAAGACTTTTTTTTTTTTTTTTTTTTTAAGAGCATAAACCCAAGTAAACTTGCAGTCCAAGAGCTGTTGAAATCTACATTAAATTACAGGAGGGGTCCTGGTGTTAATCTATTGGAATATGAATAAGTGGAACCATTAAAACATTCAGCCACTTAACACCCACTAGGAGTTTGCATTGCACTTGGCATTAATAGCATTTGCCTCTTGTACCTTATCCTATTATATCATTGTTGTTTGGATACTTCAATTGGAAGAGTTTGTGAGTTTGGGTACTTAAATAAATTTTAAGCCCATTTAATTTTTCTACAAAATTATAATTATAGGCTATGGGTTGTCTCACTTTCCTTTCTCTTCATTAGTGTATTTAACAAGAGCCCAGATGAGGAAGTCAGAAGATAGGGTTTCAGGGCTTGGTGCATATGATATTCAGTTGTGTCCAGGGGCGGCTCCAGGCATGAGCATGCCAATCGCATGCTTGGGGAAGCAAGCCACTGGGGGCGCTTTGCCGGTTGCCGCAAGGGCGGCAGGCAGGCTGCCTTCGGCGACTTGCCTGCGGAGGGTCCGCTGGTCCCGCTGCTTCAGTGGACCTCCCGCAGGCAAGCCGCTGAAGGCAGTGCTTGGGGCGGCAAAATGTCTAGAGCCGCCCCTGCTTGTGTCTGCTATGGAAAAGGGCAAACATCAATGGATGGCCATTAATTTTAATGGAATACACACGTAAAACAATAACATCGGAGGATCTTAAAGTACTTTACAATGTCATTAATTAGGCTTCACAACACCCTTGAGGGACTGTAGGGAAGCAGTATTACCCCACTTTACTGATTATGAAACTAAAACTCTTTGCAGAAGAAGGGTTGGATCTGGAGGTGTTAGGGAAGAGAAATCCACCATCCACCTCAGCCTGCATGGCTCAGAGCTGCTGCTCCGCTCAATTTGCTGGAGTAGCCCCTCCGTGCCAATCAGATGGCTATGATGCCACAGGATCTGCGTAATACAGGCAACTCTTGGACTATCCTTATCACTACTCTCTGCGCCAGCCAACAGATTGCAATATTTGGGGCCCCATTTTCTTTCAGGGTGCTTTTCAACCTCCCTGGAATCTCCTATTTTTCTTCCTCCTTGCTAACGGATCCGGTGTCATGCTGGCTCTTCTCCTGGTAGGGGAGGGATGGATGTGACTGCTTGTGTCTGCCAGAGGGGTTTGCTAGAGAGTGGAGTTGTCTATTATCACTCAGCCCACTTGTATGTGGGAAGCAGTGGTGGAGGATACTAGTCAATGCTGTGTTGACTTTGGTTGTATAAACAGCTTTTATTGTCAGAGCTTTGTTTTATGAAATTACTTAACTCTTTGAGTACTGTAAATATAGTCAAAACAGAAACCACATTGACTGTGGGAAGTGGAAGATGACATGTAACTGCCAGACCCCTTTAAGAAGGTGCTCCCTTTGACATTAGTCATAGCCATTGTCTGGATTTCATTGGATTTATTTATGTTGCTTTATTAATTTTTTTTAAGTTTAGTTGCAAAGAAATGTATTTCCTCTTTATTCCAGTGGTTATATAATGCCAAATATTTAATGCTTGTGATTCCCAGAGAGAGCCTGAGTTTTGAAACATCCAGTGTTGTAGCTATTACAAATTAATGAACATTCTCTTAAATATTTCTGTTTAATATCTTTGCTGTCTTAAAGTTCTGCTAGAGTAGGGAAAAAGAAAGCTTAGTAAAAAATAAACAAGTTGCTTTCAGCTTGTTGGGGTAAAAAAGGACTGATTTCTGGAGAAATTTGGATGGCTCTTTATTTTTAATAGTACAGGGGCCTGATATAAAACCCATTGGAGCCACAGGAAGATCTCTTATTGATTTTATTGGTCTTTGGATCAGGCCCTCAGATCTTCAACTTGTGTGAATTTTCATAGCTCAGTTGAAGTCAATGGAGGTGGGACAATTTGTACTAGCTGCGGATCTGCCTCCCCAGGTTCTTAATAACTTTTCTGGAGGTAAGGCTTTACACTATATTAACATGGATTAGTGTGTAGTGGCAATTAGTAGCACTCTTGACAGACTTAAGTATCCTGAGAATGATCTACAGCAGCAAGTTAATAAAAATAGAGAGAGACAACAACAAAATAAAAGGTTGTGTATTTGTGTAATCTATTAGGCATTGAATTTCTCTGATTTGAAAGAGGTTTGATTCTGCTTCCCTTTGTGTTGACCTAGATTAATTTGAAAACGTTCCTGTTGATGATGATTAATAAACCTGTGCCCTTGATATTATTAATAAAAAAATAACGGACAGGAGTGCTCAGGAGTATCCCATTTTGTGACTTCAGGTTTTAAATGGTTAGTGTGGAAAAAAACGTAATGAAAAATTATGAAAAAAATTAAAGGAATGACTACTTAAAAAAAGAGAGACTTTAGAGTGACATTTTTTCAAGGCTTACCACTTTTCAAAGTTTGCTACTTTTAACTATGCTTAGATTTGCTTTTTATAGTTTCTTACAATCTTCTCATTTTGCTAATTCAGACATGATTCATCTGTTAAATAATCCAGCACTTGATGAGAAAAGTTTTAATATATTTTTCATTTCCGTTTTTATAAATTCAGTTGTATTGCAATGAATCTAACAAAGAAAACCACTAAGAAATATAATCTGATATATCAAACAGTGAATTCACAGTAGCAATAATTAGATGCATTTAGTTAATAAATCTATATCTAGTGCTGTGTGAGAATTTCTCACTCAAGAAATAAAGGTGCTACATATAGACTTAATGCACACCAAAGCTACAAATTTCAGAAGTTTCCATTGTCTACTTATCTAATTATGAATCTATCTCCATGCAAACACGTCTACTGCAGGTAAAAATATATCTAGATGTCTATCTTTGTTCCACTGTACGCTTGCCAGTAGATAGCTATACATAGAAACATAAAACAGCTTGTATATCCTGCTATCTTTTGAAACTTACAGAAAATTACCAACAGATTTTTTTCTGTAGTTTGCTTTCATGTTTGTGGATATACAGGATTTAAAAAAAAAATTAAATACTTTAAAAATCAGTTGCTTGGTTAAAAACATATTTCTTTAAATAAGCAACCGCATTTTTATGATTCTCAGTCTGTGTTTGCAGTGTTATCTGATAATATATTGACCTTGAAATCAGGCAATATTGCTGTTAAAAATTAAATTTATGTAGAGTTCATGGGTAGGACTGAAGTCACGTACAGTGGCATCTGATTGCTAGAATTTAAGAGCAGGTGTGGTGGGTTTTATAGGAGTAGATCTGCACCACATGTATATTACCAAAGAGAATATGGATATAATAACTTAAGATTTTCTTCGGAGTGCACACAGTTTTCTTGCTTCTTCTCTACTTTCTCCGTACCAGAGTGCAATTCAAGTTAAAATGAAAAGCCTTTGCAGGAATACTACTTTACATTTTTTAAATTTAAGTAAGAATGATAATATTTTCTAACAGTACTTTAAAAATGCAGATAATCAAAAATAATTAAAACCCATTTTTCTTCATTAATGGAAGCATAGCTGTTTTATATTGTGATTTGTGAATATAAGACAACACAAACAGTGCTTGATAACTGTGTGTTGTTTAGTGATATGTTTAAAGTGATGAGCCTCAGTGTTAATCAGACTTGTTCACATCTCCTGGTTGTTTGATCCTCAAACTGGTTGTCCATTAATATTCAAAATCTACAAAGAAAGAAAACACCTGGCCTTATTTTATGTTAACACATTCTGGCAAGGAGAACAAGATCAATATGGTTGTAACAGCAAAGCAGTGTATAGCATTTTGAATGTAATGGACAGTTACACATTAATAATTATGGAATCAAAGGAGTAGTGAAAATTAATGAGTTATTTTAAACTGTTTTGCTTGGGAAGGTATTGGCTTTTAAAAAACCACAAAGATTTATTTAAATAAAACTGTCTTCCCAGGACCCAAAGGTTTTATGATGTTATAGCACTGTATTTAAACTGAGCAAAAGTTATTCCTCACCACAATATCCTTTAAATGTATATTATTTCTACAAAACAAACAAGGAGTCCGAAGGCACCTTAAAGACTAACAGATTTATTTGGGCATAAGCTTTTGTGGGTAAAAAACCTCACTTCTTCAGATGCACCAAATAAAGCTTGAGCTCTGTATTTGAGAATTTTCATTCTATACTATATTTCAGTAAAAAAAAATTATGCTAATGTTTTAGAAAATGTATATCAGTCTGATGCTGATTCCATTGAAATGGCAAATATCCCAATGACTTCAATGGGAGCATGATTAGACACACTCTGTTTTCTTTGTAATTTATGGTCCTGATCCAGGAAAGCACTTAAGCACATGCTTAACTTGAAGCATGTGCTTAAGTCCCAGTGACTCAAAGGGACTTAAGGATCTGATCCTTGTCTTCAATTACTGCATTAAAATTACATTTCTATGTCAACTGTGCCAGAATATCTGATTAGAATCCAGTTGTCAAAATTTATTCAATTGTTTAAAAGGTAATTAATAATTTTCTTCACTTAATTTACAAGAACAAATCATGAAAATCACCGATTTTTTTTTTCTAAAATGGGTCACATTAGAACTAAAAATATATTTTTTTCTCTTCCATTTCATATCTTGAAAGGCTATGATTTTTTTGATGTGCTTTGATTCCATCTACACTCTATTATAATTAGAGGTGAGTGACTAATTCATAATCCAAAATTCATAATCCAGTGAATTTCAACTTTTTTCTGTTCATAAATTCTCAAATTGTGATTGTTCTCAGATTTATTGGTTGCTTGAAATCACTTTAAAAAGGCTCGAATTTAATTTAATCTGTGGTTTGCTATTCCAAATCCAAAATTCAAACTGTGTTGTTTAGATACGACTGCCACCCAAACCACACGGTATTGTTTCTGTCCTGTGGTTGGAGGGGTCTAACTTTAACATGTGCTTTCCATGTCTATTCCAGCATTAAAATCAGCTTTCTGTTATCATTCATGCTAGTATAACTGTATCACACTAATGGTCATGGAAAACAAATACAACAGGGGCATGGGAATAGACAAAGCAAAGCAGTTATAGATGTAAACAGACTATTTTTTATTTTTATATTACTATTATTATTTATTATTATTATGTATTTGTTATTTTATTGTTTTACTATTTTGCATTATTCTCTATAACTGCAATACGGCTGGGGTGGGCCTGTGTTTGAGCCTGCATCCTGAAACTCAGTAAATGTTTAGTGCAGAAGGGATTGCGGTTCCAGAATAGGAAAGGGTTTTTTAAAATAAGTTAACCACTGCCATCTCATCAGTCCAGTATGTTTCAGGTAAATACTGTGAATAGTCACCTACATAATCACATCCAGGTGCTCTGGTGTCTGTCAGAGAGTTCATGTAGGACCAGACCCTGTGAGATGCTGAGCACTTTCAATTCCATTGAAATTGAGGACACCTACATAATTGACAGGTAGGATCCATAAAAGAGTAAGGAAATTTACAAAGTACCCTGAGGTCTACTTTGCATAAATGTATTCACAGAAATGATTATTTATTAATCTAGTCTAAGGGAAAATTCTCGTTTTTGGATAAATGCTTATTCTGCATTGATTCTTTGTGCAGAACTGCTATTGGCGTCAGTGGAATTTCTGTGTGTGGAATGAGCGCAGGATATGACAGAGTCCAGAGTGTGGTTAAGAGATCTGCAGACTGCAGTTCAGAGTTTTGCTTCAATTAATGCTACCTAAGAGTATTAAGAAAAAAGTTATGTACTAAAATATTCAGAGATCAAGCTGTAATATGAAAACATGAACTAAACATATCCCCCAGTACGACTTCAATTTAGCCATGCTCTGGAAGGCCTTTTCCTTAGTAGAATATTTGAAAATATGGTTTGCATTAGAGGGGTGTAGAAAATTGAAACTTAAGGCTCTTGTATGTACAAAGGTACAATAATGCTGCATTGGGGTGGTCGACTAGAATGAGAGTTCAAAAAGCAGAAGTAAATGATGGAAGTTAGGGGACCCTGCTGTGACAGGGAAAGGGGTCTAGGTGGCACCTTAGATAAATGTTTTTGCCTTTCACTTTTGGAGACCTTGGTTAAACAACAAAGGACTGCACCAAAGACTCCCGTTGACTTCAGTGGTCTTTACATCAGGTCCTAAGTGACAGTGAGCTTCTAGGTGTCAGCCTACAGGTAAGTTTAGATGAACAATATCAGTGCTTGGCAGGATTGGCACCCTCTACTCATGGGAAGCCAGGACTTTGGATGGAAGGAGGTGTTGTAGGGCTTGATTAATTGGCATTGTCAGTGCTGTCTAGGGAAGCCTATATATTCCCGGATTTGCAGTCTGCCAGGCTTTATGTCCAACCCACCATTTTCAGAAGCTCTGGAATGCTCCACTTTCAGTTCAGACAACACCGACTATTTATATTAAATCTTCTCAGGGTTCCGTTTACTTCACAGTGATCTGCTGGGTAGCTCTATAAAGCTCTAAGATATAAAGTTTTGATTCAAACTATTACAAAAATAAACTGGCCTGGAAAAATACAAAGGTCCTTTTGCTGCCATAAAGCATGAAATGGAAATAAAGGTAGCCAGTGTGTGTACTTGACAACACTGTGACATGTGATGTTTTCAGAGGTATCTCGGGAGCATCTACCACATTTTACAGCATGAGAGGCATGTCATCTGGAGCCGTTTTGATCTCTTCGAGCCTGTTCACGAATGCACATATTTCATAACAAGCCCTACATCTTGATAAGAATCTCTGAGTTTTTTCTATAAGGTACCTGCAAACAATTCAAAGCCCTTCTACACAACAAATGTGAGAACCCCCTGACCACAGGCTGCCTTTAGAGCAGACCAAGATTTGACGTTACTCATATCTTCCAGTACCTGTCAAAGTTCAAACAGGAAACTGGTTTTTCCTCTAATGTCAACAACTTTTTTTTTTTTTTTTTTTTTTTTAAAGCAAGCATTCAGAGGCAGGCTCAGAATCTCGAGCAGTGGAAGTCCTGTATTTCTTCAGGACAAAATACACTTTCTCTGATACGTCATTTATTTGTGACATTAACAAGAGCTGAATATGTGGTTTTAAGTGAACCTCTGGGTGCTTCAGTAGAAACGGACACATTGGCTTTGAACCACCACACACCAAAAAGACCCATTCATTCATACAGGAAATAGATAATATATAGCAGAGGGCTCACTTTAAATAGTACTTGGCTTGGGAAAGGTCAGGAAAATACCTGGTTTCTTTCCTTTCATGCTGCTACATTAAATGCACCCAAATTTGTATGTATGACACCACTTCCCATTACTCCAAACATATATTTATATAGTTTGTATGATAGACTGGAAATTTAAATACAATAAATAATTGTATTTACTAATTATAAAATACCTTTCTTTGGAGGAACTCAACCATTAATTAATTCTCATGGCATCTCAGAAAGCTAGGGAAATATTCTGACACACACTTTGCAACAGGGTTAAGAGACTTGCCCATTGTCACAGCAGGGGACAGACTGTAGGAATCCTAGCTAACAGCCACTTGCTCTAACTACTATACAAAATTCCCAGTCTTTAATAATAACAATTAATAATATAATAAATGTTGCAGCTCTAAGCACTTTACATGCCAAGATTCAATGTGATTTATAGATATTAAATGAATTAAGCCTCTCAGCACCTGTGGGAATGGGGAAAATGTATAAGCCCATCATTCTTGACATCCACCAATGTTCATGATGGAAAACATTCACTGTATTAGGAAACCTACTATATTGGAGGATCATTTTTCTCTTATGATGTATGATTGGCAGATGAGAAAAGCATCACAAATACAGCTGCATTGTATTTATGTCATTATAAAATATGCTTTTGTGGCATGCATAATTAAGGGGCAGAACATATGGTAAAGACTACTTACAGTAAAATGTCCATAAAGTTAAATTCTGTAGCTGGATTTTAAAAACAGCTGGATAATACGATTAGTAATAATAATTACAGTGAGTGATACATTCTAAAATAGTGGTAATGAACTGACATGGTCCATGGCATAAGCTGATCCTTGCAGGGTCAGGATAAATTTTGTTTCTCTGTGAACAGAACTGCATAAAAGACTGAATATGTCAGGATTTTTTTTAAACCATTCCATGACTCATCAAGCATACTGAACCTAATGGACCAATCGGCACGTTCCGTCTTACAAATCCATGTTCCAGTCTGGTAACATACTGTCATCTGCTCTTTACTTCCAACCTTGCAACAGGGTCACTGCACTTGAGGAAGGAATTTAATTATTTCAGTTTTACCCAGGATTCAAACATTTCTCATTATTTAAAACACAACATTCAAATCAACATGTAAAAACCATGGTACAATTTATTTATCAGTCTATTCCATATGAGATGTGAAACTAACTCACCATGCTCTAAGCACCCCAACTACAAATTTACAGGAATCTTCAATTCTCAATCTGTCAAACCGCTTCTATCCTAAATGCCCATAAATAAGAAGATGGTAAGAAGAAAGTGATCAGTTACTGTATCAAACAATTATAACTGCTTCCACTATGCTTTGCAATTTAGTAAAGGGAACATTTTCATTTCTAAGATGCATTTTATTTCTAACTCCTAATAGCCAATGAAATATCAATGGCAAATCATTCCAGCTATGAGCAAGTTTCTTATTGCCCCCGATTCAACAAAGCACTTACGCAACATGCTTAGATCACATGCTTAAAATGAGTAAGTGCTTTGCTAAATTAGGTCCTTGATGGTGGGCCACTTTTAAGTTCTGCTTTGATAGCGACTCAGATTAGCAATAAATATTAAAGTACTGACAAGCTGCATCTTCCCATGTGGCTGAGTTTGCTATCTGCATCATGCCTTACATGTCCATGTATGTTCACTGACTTGAAATGCACTTTATCACTGCACTGCAGGGTGCAGTACATACAGGAAAAATTCTGGAGTAAGCCAATATGAATTTCTTGTGCTCAAGCACTGATCCTTCAAATATGGTCGTCTGGCCACAGACATAGCATTAACCCCTGTGGAATGGATAGGAAGTGATCTGCTGTAGTAGGGTCATGTATACTCTTATACCAAGAGGTATTCAGCAGGATGGTGGATATTCCTGTTTTGAGAGGTGTCTCCATGTAAGTACCAGAGCATCACTACGACTGCAGTGATATGCTAAGATCATTATGGGCATTTCTGTAAGTGTATATATAACTACATTCAATTACTACTTAAAGGCATATGGATAATAAACTGTCCTTTCATAGTAAATGTATGTACTGTGGCTATAGGCATCCTAATAGTAATTGTATATACTGTAGTTGCATCGTGTATTTTTATGGTTACATATAGATTCACCAGGTCCTGCGTGAAAGATTATTGTGTTTGTTCCTTATTTCAGTCATGGAATAAAAAAACTATGTTTTTCATGACCTTTTAGTGCTGTAAATAGCAGTTGTGATTCCTCCATACGTTGGGAAAATTCATCTCCTGAGGTAAATGGGTTCACATTGATGCAAATTAGGTACATGTGCTGAGGGCTGTGTGGATCCAGTACCTAGATGTTCTATATTATTTCTAATGAGCATGTGCTTTTAAATTTATGGAGGGCTTTTTTTTTTATTCCTTGTACAGTGCCACGGCAAATGTGAAATCCCACTCAAAGACTGGCGCAGTTTGCCAGCCTTCAGGAGACCACAACAGGGATATAATTATTAGACTCTGAGCATATAACAAAATATGTTTCCTGCCACTGAGAGCAAAGCTTTAAAACCTCACTACTTTTAAAAGTTGATTCCAAAACCTCTTGGTTCCTGATTTTACCTGGGTCATTCTGAGTTTAACTTGTCAGGGCTGAATCCCGTATGTCCTCTTCATGCAGACTTGTCATTTAAGCAGTGGGAGCTCTGCATGTGTGGTAAGATCCACTGCACCTACATAATATTGCAGAGCAGGTACAGCAGTGCAATCTTCCCTTCCTGTGTTTCCTTAACAGTGCATCTCAATTCTTACCACTGTGGTGAAAAGGAATGTTAGAGCCCTATAGCCCACTTGGTCTTTGACGTCTCTGTTGTGACTGCCAACAAGGAACTGAACTGAGGCTCCCAAACTCATTTCACATCAGCCAGCAAAAACCCTTTGGATGGTAAGAACCTTTGGTCATCACTGACCTGGGCTGGATTTTATCCAGCCACTTAAAACTGAAAGCTTCTGGTTCTCAGTCACACTCTCCTCATCCCCTTACAGTATTGTGTTATAATGTAGTAAGGGAAAGAGAATCACTGGCTGTGTTAACTCAGGTGTTTTCGAGACTCTGCCCTAGAATTGCTATGGATCTTTTAAGGAGCTTTTGTTTGATTTTTCAGAATTAACATGATCATGAAAGACACTTAATTTGTAAGGGCTTGCTTACTTTTGGAATTATACATGTACAACGATGGAATTCACCAACAAGAAACCAGCTGGTACATTTATGGATCACCAGGCCCCTTTGGGAAAGAGCATCCTCTGTCTTTTCATATATAATGACACTGACACTAGCTTCTTTATCTCGCATACTCTGGTTTTGTATTATGGCTATAGCAGTGTCTGATGCCTCTCCCTGGGTTAGATTAGCTTCACCACAACCCCTGCCTGTGGGGCTGCATGTAGCTGCACCTACTCAGGAACAATGCCTGGAGGGATTGATTCCTCTGAGATGCACAGTTACCTCCTTGCTTTGCCCTTTAACGTACTGAGGGGGAGAATTAATGTGCTGCTGATATAGAACAGCTGCAAAGACATCCCCTGTATTGGCTCTGATGTGCTGAAAGCTGCATTTGGGAGGGCTGCAGAGCTGCTCCAGGGTGCACCTGCTCCAGTGATGTGGGGAGTAGTTGGTACACCCAACTGTTTGTTCCTACACACCTGGAGCCACCGTGTGGGTATCCCATGCAAGGCAGTCCTTGCTCCCTTTTATATGCTCCTCACACAGCTATGCAGCATCAGTCACAAACTAGCTCATAGTGTCTGCACAGAATGGTCAAAGGCTTCACTTGGACAAAATGAGCATCTTTTGCTTCTGGTCTAATACTATTTCACATAATATCAAATGCAGCAGTCATGTGCCACCCCATCATTATTCATGCCAGTGTATAAAGCACAGAGATCCTTAATAGCCAAAATTGGAAGAGAAACCAGTGTTTTATTCCTATATAGAATAAAGTCACCTTTAGTCTAGAACAGTGTGTCCACATAGGCAGTTATACTGGTCAATTTCCCTGTGCAGACAAGCCTTAGGTGTCATAAGCAGCAGCATATAGTCAGATCTGGCTGGAATGGATGTGGTGGAGAGGCACCAGCCTTCTGTGTGTAGATGGTTGGTGTGTTCTGCACAAAATGAACTAGAATCATAAAACTGTGTTTTTATTTTTCAGCAGTAGGTAAAGCATGGGACTGTGACTTAGGAGATCTGAGTTCTGTTCCTGACTCTCCTGTTGACTGAATGTGTGCTGTGGTTAGTCACTTAATCTCTCTGCCTCAGTTTCTCACTCAGTGAAAAGGTTGATACTCCTCCTTTGGTAAGTGCTTTACAATCTATGGAGGAAAGGCTTTATATAGGTACTCAGGGTTGTCATCATATTGGTTTGTTATTAGGACTTCACATCTCTCTAAGGGTCAAGGAATGAGATCTCCCTAATTTCAAACAACTTTAACATTTTGGATTCAAAATTCAGCGCCAAATGTTTGAGTTCTTATTCCAGTACAGAGAATACACTATCTTTACACTTTTTTTGATATCTGACTTAACACAAAATTCTATATAATAACTGTCATTTCACTGTAGTGACAAGGTACAATTCATGTGCTTTTTGTTTTGTAACAGCACGTACATGGTTGTGTTAGTGGAATACATAAGGGTTTAAAAGTAGCTTCTTTCTCTCACATATTTTAGTTTCGTATGATGTTGGTAGCAGCAACCCAAACACGCTTTCTTTTTTAGTTACTTATGTGGCCCTCATCATCATAGTATCTGAGCACATCACAATCTTTAATGTATGTATACCTCACAGCACCTGATTAGGTAGGAAAGTACTATTGTCCTCATTTAACAGCTGGGGAAGTGAGGCACAGAGAGGTTAAGGCCCAGACCCAGAAAGGTATTTAGGTGCCTAACTTCTTTTGTCACACCTGAAGTCTATGGCTGAGCAATGAATTGAATTTAGGTCTCTTGGAGTATATATACATGGGAACAAAAAACCCATGGCTGGTCTGGGTCAGCTGACTCAATCTTGTGGGGCTTGGGCTCTAGGGCTGAAAAATTGTTGTGTGGATGTTCAGGCTCAGGCTGCAAGGTTGGAGGACCCCAGAGACTGGACTCCAGCCCAAGCCTGAACATCTACACCAGTGGTTTGCAAACCTTCTGAGCTGAGCCTCCTCTTTGAGTTACAATTTTCGGTTGCACCCCAACCCAGACAAAACTAGCCACATGCAAAAGTATGCTTGATCACCCGCTCATAAACCTGACATAGACCTTCACACAACTTTAGTTAAATTACCTAACCTGTCAGTTTCAAAGAGCAGATACTTATCAAGGGCACAGCCAAGGCTTCCTCAGCAACAGGCTCATGGATAACAGGTATAATAGGCCAGGGAGGCTAAGCCTCACCTGGCGCAGCCACCACTAACCTGTCGCCGGACGCCTGGGCCATCGTGGCCCTGCCTGTGCTCTTCTTCTTCCCCTCCCTGCTCTGCCCCTTCCCCGAGACTCCCCCACCGCTGCCTGGTGAGTCCCTCCTCTCCTCCATCCCCCTCCCGCATTAAGCCTGCACCACCCTGCATCCCTCCTCTCCACACCTTTCCCCTGTGAGATCCCCCACCAGCTCACCGCATTCCTCCTCTCCTTTTCCCACCCACGAGTCCCCCTCGCTGACTCCCTGTGTCCATCCTGTCCTCCCCTCCCCTCCCCTCCCCTCCCCATGAGGGAAGCTTCACCCGCTGCCCATAAATGGGCACATGCGATGGTCTCTGGGGTGGAGCCAGCGCTGGGTGCAGAGACTGCTGGGAGCAGAAATCAGTATGGCCATGGTTGATGTTGACATTGATCCACAGGCTGGGTGGCTCACTGAGGTGAGTCAGGGGGTGGAGGTGGCGCTCCTTCTCTGGCCTTTACGGGGGCTGTCTTGGGCTCTACTGGTGTCGCTGCTTGCCTCCCTGAATGTTCCTCCATGCCACGCTAGGGGGGGCCTGACTCACAGTTTGAAAACCTCTGATCTATACAGCAATTTCTAAACCTGCAGCCAGAGCCCCGTTAGCCTGGGTCAGCTGACTTGGGCCAGTTGTTGCCAGGCTGTGAGGCTTTTATCCTGGGTAGACATGCTCTCAAGTCCTAAACTAGTGTCCTAACTACTGCACCATCCTGCCTCATGCGTAGATGCTAGAGAACCTGAAAATGAACTTGGCTAGAGACTGACTGTAAACTAATATGAACTTGACTATACTGTGAGAAATGCAAAAATAAACAAAAAGCATAAACAGTGAAATATAAATTTGATTTAAAAATTTTTCAGTTTTAATAATCTAAACTGCTATTAGAACACACAGGCAAAGCAATGCCTTTTTAAACTATTATTTCAACCAGATAAAATCCTTTTAATTAGTCTGAAATGTCTACATATGTTTTACAATAACATATTTGCATGCCAGAAAGCTGGGAAAACATGGAAATCAGTTACAGTTTATAGCAGTCACTGACAGGATTCAATCTATTATTTTAACAAAACTAAGATAAATGCTGTACTTGTAGAAACATTTGTTTGGTGGTCCCTTGTCTCTGCTTTGTCATCTCACATTGCACATCTGCTTTGGAGCGGAATAAATGCAGCCAGGGTTGAGAACCAAGCTATTTCCATGATGCAATATTTAAATGATTTTATATTTCCATAAATGAAAGCTATATGCCCAGAAAAAGAATTATTGTCTGTGTAGAGCAGATTACAATAATGAAGTGCTCAAGTTATGCTAAACTAGTGTTGGTCATTGTAATCTCAGAGCACTACTATCCACAAAGACACCTTTGCACTTGAACTCTTTGGATAGAGACTACATCTTCCTAAGAGTTTGTTCAGCGTCTGGCATACTTAGGGCCTGATTCTGATGAGAACCTTCAGGCCCTCTGCAATGCCAATAATAAATACCAAGCACAGACTGTTAATTCACACTAAAGACTTGGAGACCTCTTGTGAATAACTGAATGTTGTGAATTGCAAAAAGGCCTTGATCCTGCAAGGTGCTCAGTGCTTTCATGGCTCATTGAAATCAAAGGTGCCTAAATACCTTTGTAGACCTGGGCCTCAGTACCTTGTTTGCCATGGGCAGGTTCTATGTGAGGAAACTATTAATCAAGAGTGAGTATCCCGAACTGAACTTTGTTCATTTATCTGACCATTGCAATTTGGTTTTAATTATTTCTGATAATACTTTGTAGTGTGGAGTTGTGTATGTAGCTTTATACCAGTTATAATAATGTTTCCATGCACTGCACCTTGACATGTCTAAAGATCTGTGGTTCACAGGAGACTGGCAGCCATTTTTTGGTTTGGTTTTTTTTTGGTACAGACTGTTACAAGAAGGTGCTTACGCAATGTGTGAGCTGTCCTGGAGACAATACTTTTATTCTTTTTCTGATGTTTTGATGTTAAAAATAAGTCCATTTTGACTGCAAGTATATAGTTGCTCTTTGCTAAAGAAAAATGTAGAGCTACACCAGGAATGAATTTGGCCCATTAGGTGGTGGTAATAGGAGACCTTTGTTATTGCATTTTTGCTGAGAGTTGGGCAGAGACTCCATATTTTTTTGGGGAAGTACCGGTTGTGTGCATGTAACCACCCTCCACCATGGGTTATCAGTAGAGATTGAAACAAGACGCCTCAGCATTGAAAATAAGAGCCTTTAAAGCTTGAGCTAAAGCAGGGGTCTCAAACACACAGCCCGCAGGGGCCCACCATAGGCACCGACTCCACCCGCAGCCAAGCTCCCCTCCTCCCCTACCCCCCCCGAGTGCACAGCCTCCGCGCTCCTCTATCTACCTCCCAGCACTTCCCGACATCAAACAGCTGTTTGGCGGCACTTCGGACTTTCCAGGAAGGAGAGGGGAGGAGTGGGGATACGGCGCGCTCAGGGGAGGAGGTGGAGAAAAGGTGGGGCCAGGGCAGGGTTTTGGGGAAGGGGTTTGAATAGGGGCAGGGAGGGGGCAGAGTTGGGGCAGGAACTTTGGGGGAGGAGTGGGGTGGGGAAGGGGTGGGAAGAGGCAGGGTAGGGGTGGGGCCTCATGGAAGGGGTGGAGTGGAGGCGGGGCCGGGGGGCTTTAACTGAAGTAATTCTAAAAGTAAATGTGTTTTTCGTTGTTTGAGTGAGGTACATTACTGAGTGTTTATTTTATTAAAACCCCTCTTTGCATTACAGTTTTTAAAAAGTTAATACATTGACTTTTAATAGCATACTATATTACTCTTCATTTTTTGACTACACTTTTGTATCGTATGAAAAGGTTTCAGTGATGCAGCCCTCCAGCCAATGTTCTAGTCCTTATGTGGCCCTCATGGTGATTTGAGTTTTAGATCCCTGAGCTAAAGGAACAACTCTTCTAGATGCTGGCAGAAGTAGACTCTTATCCTCTTTTGTGAACTGGCCTCTAGTGGAAGATAGAGACCCACACTAATGTGGGTTATGGGTAAATTAGCAAAGCACAAGGTAGCAAGATTTTACTGTAATTTTTTTGTGTTGTCATAGTAGTTTTAAAGTGTTTTATTTCAGACAATGAATTGGTGCCCAGAGAGCCAATAGTTAGTGATCTCCGCACTAGAGTAGGAAGCTGGGAGGCAGGGCTCCTCTACCTGACACTGACGTTTGATGTGACCTGAGGTAAGTCACTTGAGTGCTGCTTGTAGTTACACTGGTGTAAAATCAGTTACTCCAGTGGAGTTCCTCTGGATTCATAGCAGTATGTGAGAACAGAATTTGGCCTTCTGTGCCTGTTTACCCATCTGTAAATGGGTATAATATTTTTCTCAAGGGTGTTAGGAGGATCATAGAATATCAGGGTTAGAAGAGACCTCAGGAGTCATCTAGTCCAACCCCCTGCTCAAAGTAGGACCAATCCCCAGACAGACTTTTGACCCCCATCCCTAAATGGCCTCCTCAAGGATTGAGCTCACAACCCTGGGTTTAGCAGGCCAGTGCGCAAACCACTGAGCTATCCCTGCCCCCCTTTACTAATTTTTAAAAACTATTTTGAGATCCTCAGGTGAAAGATTACACAGACATGCAGAGTATTCCGTAGTCGGGTATTTCTCTTCACAATCAGTTCAACTGTTTGATGTCTCTGAACTGCTGAAAAACTGCTACATGAGCAGGGGAAGGAATTCTGAGAAGTCTTATGTTGCCAAGAAACCCACTTCTTTGGAGTCCGTATGTCTTACATTGCTTCTTAGTTCTCAGACTTCAACAACCTTGTGGTGTAGCTTTGGTTTTTTTTTTTTTTTTTTTTTTTTAAAGGAGAACACAACAGAAATACTCTAATAAAAAAAAACAGCTTTAAAATACAAAGTGATGTAGGCTGATTTTCAGTAGAATTTCCTTGCTTTTTTCGTTTTTGTTAAGACGGTGTGTGGGTGGCTGCATATGACAACGGGCATATTTGGGCTCCAGTTAATGGTGTGGGAAAAAAATGCTAGTGCAGTTAAGAGAGCCACAAAATCAGTTCAGATTAGATGTTTCTGATGTGGACTTCCTTTGCTACTAGCATGGTTTCATCTCCATAAATGTTTTTCTTTTGGTCTCTCTCTTTCCCCTCTAGAGGGAGCTTCTATGAGTAAGTGGAACGTTATGTCCCCCCGTTTATGGATACAATCCATTTCAAAACAATTTGTCCACCATCTAAAGGTAGACATGCTTCCAAAAGCTCAAATATCTTTGGTTTGAAAACCAGGCAGCAGATCTTAGAAGATCAGCTGTCTTGCAAGTTTTCAAGCCCTCCTCTGTTTTGGCCATACTGGAAATACCCAGGATTAAAAACAATTTAACAGGAATGTTGGCACTTCTGTTTCTGTCCTAAACTTTTAACAGCTTTTCATTTTTATTTGGTGGGGGGGGATATAATGGCAAGAGAGAGGAAACGTCTAATTCTGTGTTAGAGATCTGATTGGTTTGGGTAAAATTAGAGTTGTGCAAATAAATTAAAAAATTGTAAAATGAAATTGAAACCCCTCAAAATTAGCAAAATTTTACATCTCATTTTGAAACTGAAAACTGTCCTTTCTTTGGCCAAAATTCACTGATTTTTTTTCCATTCACAGATAGGGTATTTTCAGATTAAAAAGGTGAGATTTAGCCTGAAATTGAGTAAAATTTGGCCAATTTTTAAGCAAAGGAGATATGCAATGCAAATATCCAAGTTTTCAGATTTTTGTATGGTTTGATGTAAAAACTCCATTTTTTTTAAGGTTAGCGAACAGGCAGAAAAAACCTATAATATAATTTTGTTGTTGCAAAATCATCTGAAATTTAAAATAATGGATGTTTGAAAGATTCTCCCTCCTGCCCCAGATTTCACACAGCTGTAGATGAGATCTGTTTTACTTCTGGAGGCCTATGATTTATATTTGCATCATTTGCCATTTCCTTTGCACTCTAATTATTTTACTGCAATGCACATTTATTCTACTCCATATGAATATTTGCCATAATTCTGGTGATGCTAAACTGGTTTGATTTTTTTGCAATTTTATTAATGGCTCTATCTTGCCCCGTTGGAGTTTGAGAGTTTTGCCAGTGACATCAAAAGAAGTGGGATAAAAGCCCCTAACTTTGTGCATATCATCAGAATTTCCAAAGATCTGCTGCATTTTGCACTGAAGTGTAGTGTTGCCGAATCATGACTCCGAATTCATTGAAGTCAATGAGAGTCTTTTCATTGACAGAAGTAGGTGTTGAATTGAGACCTAATTGCCGATATTTATTTCACATTAATTCTTAGTCCTGTTTATCAGTATTGCTGTAACTTTTTCACCTTCCTCTCCTGGGGAAAGTCCATTTTACATCCATTTTTGTCCATCTTTTAACTGATTCTGTAGGCGTTCTGTCAATTTGACAGCCTCCTTCCTTCCCTCAATGCTACAGCTTTGTTCAGAAGAACAGAAATCACCAGAAACGGGGATTTGCTGTCTGCTGTATAGTAATTATGATTCATCACTTCAGTGATGCTCAGTGTTTCACCATGGCAAGCTGAGAGCTAGCACAACTGTAATCTGCAACTTCAAAAGGGTATAAACAGCAGGTCACATCATGCATATGGATTATTTAGGAATCTGGGTATTGTAGTTTTCTTTCAAGATAAGCTCTTTCTCATGTTTTGCTGGTGTTTAGATAAAAGAACTAGGATAACAAGACAGCCAGCCAAATGTAAATCAGCTTTTATTTTTATCCATCATTATTTGATCTGTCATGACAAAGACTACTGGATGCTCATGGAAAATCCCATCTTTGCTACCAGTTTGTTGAAAACTTGAATTTTTTGTAATGCAGCATTTAGATTTGTCTTTTGTTCTATAATAAGATCTGTTGTCTTTTGATTCACAACATTTCCTGATGCCTGCAAGGAAATATATCATTAGAATTCAGTTCTAACACAACTCTGAGTTCAGGAAAGCCGATAGGTAGCCTGACTTGTCTCTTTCTCAAACGGCTCTAATAAAATAATTATGGGAAAACATATATTAGAAACCTTTGTGCAGTGAACAAACCAACGTAACCATTTGTGTGCCCAATCTCTGAGTTAGTAGCATAGATGCTAATAAATCTGTGGATTTTTAAGTAAATAGCCTTTCGCAAGAGAACTTCATTGTCATTCAGCATTACTTAATGGACAGTTAAAGTGATGTCAAAACCTTCACATGAAGAGTGGTACTTCCAAACTTGAAACATAGCTATTACAAGATGCCTGAGGTTTAAAGGGTTGTAAATTGTGAAACCAGTCCAGGGAAAGTATTTAGATTCAAACAGCTTCACAGTAATGGCTTTTATGCACACACCTCTGGTGTGCTGTTGGAATACTTACTTGTTACATAAGGCACCCTGGCTTATAAAATCATCTGTCCTGGCACAAGGAAACAAATGTTGTTTAATCTGAAATTATGGTTTTCATGCAGGAATTACTGGATGAAATTCTGTGGTCTGTGTTCCCACAGTAGGTCAGGTTAGATGAACATAAGAGTCTGTTACAGCCTTGAAATCTATTAGTCTAACACTCCTGTCTTATATAACAAACAAGAAATGCAAAACATTTTCTGAGCAACATTTTAGCCTTGTGATGGTCCGTCTATTCTAGGTCTGCTTCTCTTTTGGGCCTACAAGGAGGGGTGGGTAGATGTATATCTCTGGGCACTGCCACCACATAGTGGCATCTTACTATTGGTCTTCAGGGTCAGCTGCTGTATTATCATCTTATTGCGTTTTCCCAGTGATCACTCTGTTTCCTCACCTATCAGTGCTGGACAGTTACTGAGTTTTATTTGTTACAAGTGCTGAAAATTGGTTTGCGCCTGGAGCTCTATCCAATAGGATTTCCCTTTGCTTCAGTAAGGGAGCAGCAATGCAAAGGTGACACAGACTGATCTGAGTAAAAAGACATCAGCCCTAAATTATATTTTTTGGAAAGATGAAAGTGAGTTAACCCCAGGTATCTGGGTTATCCCAGCCTGGTGATTAGATCACTTTGCCATTCCCTTTGGCAGGGAACATTCCATCTTCCTGCCCAATGAGCAGCTTTTCCTGTTCAATATTAAAAAACCTCCAAACAAGCTGCGTTTATACTGGATCCAACCCCTCTGCCTCCTGGGCCTCTCCTAGGCCTTCAACATCCTTTAGCAGTTTATAAGGTGATTTCCCACTGGGGCGGTTGATCTGTTCTCACACACTCCCCACGCAAGAAATGGAGGAAACATGTGGAGACATCTCACCTTTAAAGGGTTTGTTTCCCAGACAGGAAAATGACTAATAGGTCCATTATTCAAAGCAATAATTTTCTCACTCCAAGGCCATGAAGGGATAACAAGCCGTCCAAGGTTTGTGGCAGTGTATCTGGGTTTTGTGGACTTCCCAGAAATGATTTTCAGCAATACAGGTCCCACCCACTTAGCATAATATTGCAGCTTTTAGACATTTTCTTCCAATTTATAGCTTTAGTTTGAGTTTTGTTTGCCCGTCACTAGTAGCTCATAGCCTGAGCATCCCTAGAACCAGCATGAACAGCCATTATGTTGCAAATGCAAACCTCCAGCTCTTCGATTTAGCTGTCCCTCAGTCACACCCAAACCAGCAACTAAGCTGTTTTCAAGGTGCTCTGGTGCTAACATAATGGGGAGCCATTAGCACTATGACAGAGAGGTAATGGTGGAGTCTCTGAGGAATGGCTAATTGTGCTTGACGCAGCATCAATTCCTGAGCAGCTCTCTGCAGTCTCCAAAGGATCATGCCAGAGGAGGGCTTCACAGCCTTCTGCCCTGGCATGCCTTCTACTGACACATGGAGCCCTCTTCTAGTGGAAGAGAATCTTCTGCAGGTGCTGTGCAGTGGAGTTACTGCTCCCTATATTCTGTTTTCACTCCCAGCTACTCCTCTGACCTGCACAACTGCCATGCGTGTGCATGTGTGCGCACTGGCTTGTGTGCGTGTGAGTTCTCAATGCAGAAGGGGCTATACAGAAAATATAATGCAGCTTCTGGCCTTTTTGCTGTACTCTGTTAAAGTACTTATGTGGCTCCCACCACCAAAGTATCTGAGCATCTTAATGGCAGGGGCACGTAATCAGTCTGTCAAGGAGGGGCTCAGCATCTTGCAGGAAAAAGCAGATTTTCACTTTGCCATGCTGACTCTGTCAAGAATACAAGTGCAGGGTCTGCTCCTACAAAGCCTCCTGGTGCACAACTCTCCCTTGCCTGCAATGAGGGATGTGCCTGCTAGTCATTTGCAGGATTGGGGCTCCTGATACCTCACCCAGAGTGAAATGTATCCCCCTGCAGAGGGCCAGCTTGAGGCCTAGATGCCACTTAAATCCACCTGAACCATATGTTGAGCGCTGCGGTAATAAGAATGCAATGACCACTTTCTCTAGTTTCCCAGGTTTCTATTTTTACCATAAATATACTGTACTATATTAATCTACGCCCCCTCCCCCCCCGGTAACCTAATGCTCTGTAAACAGGAGAGAGAACGCAAACAAGGGACCATCCTCAGAAAAGCAAAGGTAACCACATCTGAAAAACTAGAGTGTAACTCTTCACAAAGAAGGGAAAAAGAAAACCACTTTTGGACCAATTGAGCTAACTGATTTTTTTTCAGTAGCTCAGTAGCCTGTCTGGAGCTCAGAAGTAATGAAGCATAGCGAAATGGAAAACAAATTGCATCTTTTGAGACAGTTTTTCTGCATTGCAATCCGTGAAAGATCACCAGAGAAATAGGACTGGAACAAACAGGGCACTGACTCTTTTTATTTTCAGTGGACAGGCTGGGGTTTTATCTAATGAGAAATCAGTCACAACGCATCTCCTATGTTTCCTCCAGAGCGCTTTGCTGCCACTGACTAATTAGTGCCATAGCTGACTTAATTCCATTTGAAACTAACTTTAGAAAAGAGAAATTATTCTAGATGTTCATATACATCCTCCCCATCCACCCACCAGTCCTATTGTTTTCTCTGTGTATATATGTACGTGTACACACACATACACCCCACGCAAATACTCTATAGTCATATCCTCAAGACTTGCTCATCCAAAAACTTCAACATTCCCATTTAACATCTAACTTCTTTTTCTGGTGTGTGTGGGGGATATTTTGTTTGTTGCTACACCTTGTTTTTTGATTTATTTTATTTCTGTTTCTAATGGGGGAAGCTCCTATATTCACCTGGCGTTTGGAACTTGCACTCTGTCCAGCTTGGCCCCCCAGAGCCCTAATTAGTTAACTTTCAGGGTGCAGTGAAAAATCCATCTATTTACCTGAGCTACTGAGGATGAAGGTCAGAGCAGAGGGAATTGGTAGATATTTAGCGCTAGATTTCCAAAATGGTTCAGTTCCAGCCCCAGGTTCAGGTCAGTGATTTTGGTGCCTTTGTGGGCAATGATCTCTATTGAAAATTTGACCTCAGCTGTAGGTGGTGTCCCCTGGTGAAAAGTCTTACACGTGGCCAATCCTTTATACTATGTTATGTGTTTGGATTTGTGGAATGGGTGCCCATGGCAGAGGAAGAGCACCTGTTGCTATATTTAATAAATTTAAATAAATAAGTACTAATAAATGCACGAGCATACATAATATGCTGGTAGTAATATTCACTTAAATGTGCAAGCCTTAAAACTCCATGTGCAAGTTTTGTGATGTTAACATTCTGAAAAACTTTATAAGATTCCACTGGAGAAGAATAAAGAATTCTAAGATTCTGCAAAAAAAAAAAACCAACCAAACCACACCTTTGAGATGAGAGTTTTGCAATTGATTTCCATGGGGCCAAGACTTGGCTCTGTAAAATATAAGTTGGTCCTAAGAACTTTTCAAAACACTTAATGCCAAAGCCTTTCCTCAGATACATGCATGGGGTTCCCATTAACTTCAATGGCAGGTGTGTGTGAGAGTATCTGAGTGAACATTTTAGCCTTAATTAACCTTCCATCATTCTGGAACAGCATAGGTTTTGAAGTATATGGTTGAAATCTTGGCTTACTGAAATCAGTGGCAAATCTTCCATTGACTTTAACAGGGTCAGGATTTCACCTTATATGTCTGCTTATCTCATAGTAGAGGAAGGCCATATCATGCTGGGAAAATATGTAATGTGCAGTCAATCAGCTGGAGACAGAACGAGAACAAGCACGTAGTCCTTGTGAAATAAGGGGGGCATTTTCACTACGTTGCCATGGTGTTTGAGAGGAATGTGTTTCTTAACAACATTGATGGCACAGAAATGTCAGCTTCAAAGGTAGAATTTACCTTTCATTTTCCTTTTATTGGTGTGCTTTAAAAAAAAAGAAAGTAACTATTTAATAGACCTACATTCTGTGTAATAGGGATTAAAATATATAGCATGTTTTGATTACTGAGAAGTAGAATCTTAGCTACATAGTGAGGGCTCTTAATGCTAAAAGGGTTGAAGGAAAAAGCACGTATACACAGAACACTAGAAAAGTATTAATCTGCACTAAGAGCTTTGTTCTTTGAGGCCAAATTCTAGTCTGAGGTTGTCTGGGTGAAAGCCAGGGTTGAGTTTGGAGCACGGTGTTTATATTAAATAACTTGAAATATATTAAGCAGCTCCTCATTACTTTCTATTGCTATTACTTGTACATAGAGCTTTTCACCACAGAGAAGCCCAAAGAGCTCACATATGTATCCAGCTGAAATGCACACTGTATACACAAGTGACTTCAGTCACCACTGAAGTGCAGGATGAAGTAGGGCAACTATTTAACAGTGCACAGCATGGGTATGTGGCATTTTAGAACCGGAAGTGAAGATTACTTCTGTTGACACTGCACAGGGAATTTGAAGCCAGAATGCAATTACCCCATTGGCCAGGATACTGTGGCTAACTCTTCTGAAAAGGGTCTTGAGGACTTTACTGACCACAAGGACCTTGGTTTTACATCTCCTCCCACACAGCACACCCAGCAGCTCATTCTTCCTAACCAGCAGCTCGATGTCCCCTAACAATACGTGCAGGCTCCGGTCAGTCTTTTGCAATGGACAATTTTTTAGGCATAACATCATAAGCATTATGTATTGCATGGGAAAAAAGCCACTTACCAGGACTGTTGACATGTCTGAAAGATTAATTGGAGATCTACTCTGACATCTGCCTCCAAGTTTCCTATTCTTCTGACTGAAGTAAGAACCAATGTGCTGTATCCATCTGTAGAATTTAAATTATTTAACCCCCCCCATGACAAAATAAATGCATGAAAATGTGTCAAAGAAGTATAATATTTTACACAGGTGCTCTCTAGAATCTGTTTTTATATCATTTATGAAAGGAAGTTCAGGGGGTTTGGCTTGGTTTCAGTTGACATATTATTACCACAGAATCATGGCACACTTCTCCGAAAGCTAGAAACACACACATTGCACAGTGAGAACTCATATGTAAAAGTAAGAGATTCATATGCATCAGTCTTTTACTAGCCTTTTTTATTCACCTATTTTTTGTTCGTCTTTCATATAAAATAGAAATTCTGGGGAAAATTTTGCAGTGTGCAAACAAAGAAATCAGCAGTTACTGAAAGAACAGATTTGACAGCTGAGATCCATAAGGACAAAACATTTTATGTATACCATACTTTGTTTTGTTTTAAAAAAACCTTTGTGTCCAAAGCAATATATTGTACTGGGAAGGCTCAGTTTAATGCTAACGTGATGTTCCTGCTATCCTCCTGATTGTATGGTAAAAGGTGTATTATGAACAAGCAATAAACATGAGGATGAGTGGGTGCTGAAGTTGAAAGCCAAGAACCTTCAGACACCTGGGCAATGAGGACATCTAGTCTAGTATGAGTTTACTTTTGGAACCATATTAAGCATGATTTACTTGTATACAATGATTGTTTTGGTAACTGAGACCTAACTGGCAGCATGCAGTTATGCTGGTTCCTCATACAGTTGGAACTTTCATCAGCCAATCAGGCTCTTTCTTCACGCCTAATGCCTAGTTTAACATTATTAAGCTATGTTGGGCCAAGGGCTAAACTACAAATGATAAACCATTGTTAGGATCAGAAACACAGTGGGATAGTAAATTACAAAACATCAAGAAATATGTATGATGAGAAAACATTTTACCACCCTCTGACATCATTGCTTTGGCCACAGAGGCAAATAGTTTCTTCCAAAAGAAGAAATGCTCCTCCCCCCACCCCAAGAAGTACTTGATTCAAATCTTCATGCCTACAAGATTTTCTCATATTTTGTTTGTAAAATTTAACACGGGCAATAAATCTGCTGCACAATCAAAATCATCTGACGAATATGGGAAAAAGTATATATAGTCTCTGAAAGGCAACAATTTAGAGAGAAGATATAAATCCACGATAGATTGTTTTTGCCTGAGGGTTTTATAACTTTACAAGGATTTCTAATATAAGGCCAGGTTCTTCCATCCTTACTCACACTGAGGGATACTGTTGCCTTGATTTCTATAGGACAGCTTGTGGAGTTAAGGTACTACTCATGTGAGCAAAGGTGGCAGAATTTAACCCATCACTCACATGCTACATAAAAATGTTGTGCATAAGGGTTTCTTATAGAACTAATTAGGATGGAGAATGAAATAACAAATCAGAACGTCTTCTAATAGAGTGTTCTTCGAAAGTCCATATAAAAAAAATCAGTCAAAAGTTCTTCCTTATTCGGTTTTGAGAGAGCGTCTCCTAAAGTATAGTGAGCATCTTGAAGGGAAAATAAACCAAAACCAGACTGCTTGACATTAAAAAGTGTTGATCATCTGGGTTTGGTTTTTTTTGGTCATCTCGTTCCTCTGAAAAATCCCATAGACTAATGTATGTCTGTTGATGTGTCAAAATGGTGTGAATCTCTATCTTGTAATATCCCTGTAATATTCTATTCCCCACAGCATTTTGTAGAATGATTTGCTGAATGAATGAATAATTTCCAAGACCCACTATATCTCCTCTGATTTTTTTCCTATCAGATTGAAGGCAATCTTGATTGAGTCGAGGCTTTGATTAGACCTGGGTTGACAGTTTGCAATGAATACTTTCTGCAGTGAATTTTCACCCTTTTTGCTGTTTCCAGTTTTTCTAATCACAGGAATCAGTTATGGCTTTGCCATGAGCTATTGCTGTGTTGCCCCAGGAGCAGCCCAAGAGGAAGACTTGGACTCGGAGCGTCAGTCCTCCTGTTGGTCCAGAGAAGGTGCATGCTATGCTGTTCAGGGTCTACTGCTGGTGCCATGGATACTCATTGTTGTGGTGGCGACATAGCTGTGGAGTGTTTTGTGGGTGGATGGGTAGGGAGACCTAAAGTTTCAGAGCCTGTGTCCCCTCTCACTGTTGATGTGAGTAGCTGTTGTAGGAGCATAATGGATGCCTTGCATGCCCCTATGCCTGGTGCTGGGGTGTAGCCAGGGCCACAGTTCAGCCCCTACTGATTTTCTTGAACGTGTTAAATATTCAGAACTATTCAGTAAATCTTTTCTGTGGCTAATTCCTACTTGTTAACTCATCTGTGAGCAGTTCATTGCAACAGTCTGAGATCAAAAATGTTACCTGTTTCCATTGAACACCCTAGGTCACATGATATATTTCTCTTTTCTGATTGGATGACCCTAACTCTCAGGAACAAGATTCCAATGTTTAATATTCAGGATGATGACCCAAAATTTGCTTGTCACTAATATTCTGAAATATTTCCTGTTTCAGCCAATATTCCTATTAGCGAATTTGTTCATTGACAGGTAATTTCAAAGGGGCCTAATGCAGTTAGGCACCTAAATTCTATGGAGAGTTTAATGGGATTTGGGTGCCTAACCAACTCCCTTAGATTCCTTTGAAAACTCCAGCCCAGAATATTTGCAGAAAGCAAATATGAAAGGCTGCGATTCCCAGCCGAAGCAACTTTGTTTAAAGATGCAAATGAATAGTCTTTGATTTTTTGCAGTAGTCGCTCAGCTCTGTTACTGATCTATGAGATCTGCTGAATGTTTCGCTTTAGCAAATGGTGTTACTTCGTCAGGGTGAAATTCTTCCCTGTGCTGAAGCCCAGAGCACAACCCCTATATTGAGGCTTTAAGAGAGACTTAGGCGATGCTCAGGCCTTGTGCTAACTCTCTGCATATTGGTGAATATAACTCAAAGTGAGCAGGGAGAATTGTTATTGAGCCTTTAAGATTAAAGGTTTATGTCCAATGAAGAAAAGCATCCAGGGCCTTGGCCAAGTGCTGATATACAGTTCAAAGGTCCAGACTGTGTCTTTGACATCCGAGCATGGGAGGAATAGTAGAATTTAATAGAAAACTGTAACATCCATAAGTTTTTGAACCATGACAGAATTGAATAGAGAATTATTTCGCTGATATAGAATTTCTGTAGGACAGTTCAGAACAGAATATCATCAAATCCTTTAGGGGTTTAGAGTAATTTCTATAAAACCTTATTACACTTTTATAGCAGTCCATTGGTTTAATCCATTACATAGGACTTTGTCATAAGCTGTGTCCTGGCCATCAGGAAACTCAAGACTATGCTGTCATTGCATGGCTGCTGCATTTGCCTACACAGTCACCACACTATTAGTATTTTCTTTCTTCTGTGACTCTGCACTGCTGCTCTGAGCTTTTGCCCCCTCTCTACAACTAGTAGCTGTGATTGCTGAAGCAGCTGCTTTGTTACTGAGCAACAAGTTCAGACATGGCATAAGTGGATACAATTGCATGGAATATCGTCTGAATCCAGTCTCAAGTTGGACATGTGGAGGAAAAATAGCTTTAAATATGGCTTTGGCAGAATCCTGATCTTATTCCTAAGCGGATATGTCCATTTGTTTTTCTGCTGTGAGGAAACATATGGTGTTATGGGCAGAACATGACACACAAGGAGAATAGTAATACAACTCCTAAAAGAAGAACTGTATCCTCTTTGTAAAGGAATCCAGCCAGAAATCCTGGAAATCAAATGGAAAATGGTTCAAGCAATTGGAATTTTTTTTTGCAATTAAAATTAAATAGGCAATATGGAAATATACCCTTTTAACAATGCTATGTCCATGTCTTACATTCTTACAAAATCAGTTTTGGCATAAGACTCCATACAATCTAGCTCATCCTTTTACTATTGCCTTTAGTCTTGATATATTGAGCAGGAAACGGACCATGAGTAGGACAGTGGAACGGTTCCCATGACACTTTCCTCACAGAACACAAAGATCCCGAATCATCAGACTTTGGAAAGGTAGTTGTGAGGAGATGGGATCTTCAGACACTAACGAGAAGAAGTACCTGTTAGTTCCTGAAATTAAATAGAACTATTGCCTATTGCTCACTAGGGGCTCGGTTCAAAGCCCACTGAAGTCAGCTGGAAGATTCCCATTGACTTCAGTGGATTTTGGATTAGATCCTACATATATTAGTTGATGTTTAACGAATGTCTCGAATCATGCAATAAGCACACATTGCAACACGTTACTCCTTGAAACAGACCAGGTAACACTGAATATGATCTAATGAAACATTACCCTATTGAGAAATAAAATACCGTATTAAGAAGGAACTGTATGATTGGAAACATATTATTGTACATGTCAACTCATTTTAAACTTCGTTGATATGCATTTTAATATAATATTGATGTGGGAATTCTTTAATTTTAGCAAGAGGTCATACTTTATAACAAATGGAGTTTTCCATTAATTCATTTCTAATATTTTTCTTTTTATCCTCTTGTAAGTAACAATATTTATTAGTATACATAGCAGTGACTTGATTGTTATCCAAAGTATGGTACCACCAGAACACCCTGGTAGTTATAAAATAAGCAGCAATGACATCCAGCAGCGAAGTCATGTGGTGAACATAACTGATGCCACTCCCATGACACACAAGAACCAGTACTATAAATGATAGACCCAGAACTTTCCAGGGGAGTCTGAAACAAGAAGTAAATCTCCAGGGTTTGCTATAATACAGGAATCAATATAAAATATTATGTCTACAGTGTCTGTCTACTATCTTCTAGTTTATCATTTACATTGATGTGTGTGCTACAAGGATTTTGTCCATGATTTTGGAACCATCACATTGCCCATGAGTGGTCGAGTCACTAGAAGGCTATTCTGGTTATCCAGACAAGTGGAAGTAACATTTTAATAGCACTGCACATCATTATATAAAGTAGAAAATTAATCATCAGTATTCTAGGTGTAGCTGTGTTCAGTTCTGGATATTATCAGAAAAATATTGACTAATTAGTGGGCATAAAATATTCAGAGGTAGTAACTGAGGAGGAAAGTTTAAAACAGCTAAATAGGGCTAGCTTGACTAAGTAACAGTTAAGGTGGGACATAATCTACAAATGCTTGAACAGGTTTAACATCAGGAATGTAAACATATTTTTTAGTGGGATGTAATTATGAGTAATGGGATGAAATTAAGAAATGGAAAACTTTGGTTGAATATCAGGAAATCTTGACAGTGAGATGTGTTAGCCCATGGAGTAGTGGTCTGAGAGAACTAGACTTTGGACCATCACTTGGACCTTTTAAAAACTAGATTGGACAAAGTACGAGAAAATGTGCGATGGAGCAATTCTGCATTGGCAGAGGGAGATGGGTGGGAGGAACTAATAAGCCTTTACACTTATAACTGTTGTGATTTTTTTGATCCCCGGGCATCAGAGGCTTACATCAGGTATGAGTTTGGCCCAGTCTGTGTAATAGCTTGAAATATATACTGGATTTTGTGAAATAAAAGAATTTATGTGATAACCACAAAGGAATTTGTGTGTGTGTGTATGCGTGTGTGTGTGTGTGTATATATATATATAATATATATAAAAATAAGGTTCCTTTTACACATGCACATCACCATAAGCAGCAGTAATAGGAAAGCAATCGAAGGGATCTCAACGAGTTTAATGGGGGCGGGTCTTAGTCAAAACAAAACAAAACAAAAAACTTCCTAAGTGCATTGGCACCCCTGATATTTTTAGTCAGGCATGGAATTGTACATTTGCAAGCAAAATAGTGTCCTCCATGCAGTGTGACTTTGCACATACAGTGAATCCGAGGCCACGCTGTACGGGGGACACCATTTTGTTTGCACATGCGAGAGCCAGACTAAATTGTCCTTCAGGTACAACTAGTCCTGGGGCATGCGATGCATTCCTTGCATACACTGATGGCATGCCACTGCCTAAGTGTCATTGTTTTAAGGATGCCTGTGAAAAGTGCTCATTTGATTAAGTCAGTGTTTCTGAAACTGGGGTCGCCGCTTGTGTAGAGAGAGCTCCTGGCGGGCTGGGCTGGTTTGTTTACCTGCCTCGTCTGCAGGTTCGGCCATTTGCGGCTCCCACTGGCCGGGGTTCACTGCTCCAGGCCAATGGGAGCTGCTGGAAGCGGTGCAGGCTGAGGGACTTACTGGCCACTGCTTCCAGAAGCCCCCATTGGCCTGCAGCTGTGAACTGCAGCCAGTGGGAGCCGCGATCGGCCAGACCTGCAGACGGGGCAGGTAAACAAACTGGCCCAGCCCGCCAGGGACTTTCCCTACACAAGCGGCGACCCCTGTTTGAGAAACACTGATAAGCTAATAGGGAAAACAAAACAGAAAACAGCGGCTCAGTGATTTGTTGAATATCACGTTCCAGATTCCTTGACAAATTCGCAGCATTGATCAGTTGATTTAAAAAAAATCTGCTTGAAAATATATTTCAGTAATATACTCTATTAATATCTTAACAAACAAAATCTTCCCTTTTGCAGTGTTTTCACTGTGTCCTTTTCATCCAGGCAGCAGGAGAGAAAGGTGTGACTGTATGTGGAGCTTATATAGGGTTTACGGCATGTAGGGAAGAACGTGCCTTAGTGGAAAGAACATTTGATGGGGAACGAGGAAAGCCTAAATTCTAAACCCAGCTCTAGCACAGATCTTCCGTGTGACCGTGGCCAATTCACTTATTCATTCTGAGTAAAATTTTCAAAAGTGCCTCAGTCCCACTGGCATCAAAAGTCACTAACGGTCACTGACTTAACTCCTGAGTGACTTACGTGCTTTTGAAATTTCCATCCTGCATGCCTTTGCTTCCTCCAGGTTATAAAATAGGGATAACTATTAGTTATTATTCGTATGATTATAGTGCTTAGGCATCCCAGTCATGCACCAGGACCCCACTGTGCTAGGTGCTGCACAAACAGACAACAAAAAGATGGTCCCTGCTCCAATAGTACTCTCCTATTACCCTGAGGGTGTTAGTATTATGGGCATGTTCCAGCCCCCACTGAAGTTATTGGTAAAATATGGCTAATTAAAGGCGTTTTATATACCGTAATGGTTTGAAATCGGTGACAGAATGAAAATGCTGAGACATGTGCATACGCTCATTCATTCTGTATTTGCATGTTTGGAGGATCACACAGAATTTAGTAAAGAACAATATGTTTTAAAACATTTTTACAAAATGTAAAGTGATGTGATGGGCATGGTATGGCCTGAGTACACCCTAGCAATATGTGTGCTAGCACCATGCACCTCTATTTTGAGCTAAATTAAAATGGCCAATTTCGAATAGAAATGCTGACTCGTCTTTTATTAAGCCTGGCACATATGCTGCAAGACTAAATCTGGAATCCTGTTTTTATGTGCTCTACAACTACATGTTATATTGCTCAGCTGCTTCCCCCCTAGCTCAGCATACCATGAGGACAGGAGTATGATGACTGCCGCTTAGGTTGGTAATAAAGTGTGTTATGTGCTTCCCTCATCATCCATTTTCCTGTCACACAAAGATGCACGTTAATCAAGAATGAAGAACCCAACATCTTGTCATGCTGTGCTGCTTATCTGGTTACTGCTCTGCCTTTTTGCAATCTGTGCCACTAAAGCTTTACCTTTTCTTCACGGTGATGTCAGATGATGGGACAGTCCAGAACTGTGACATATACGGTCAAAGTCCGGTATAAATGCAGGGTACCAATAATGAACAGGAAATGGTGCCCAATGATTGACCTGGAAGATATGGCAGGGGCTAAGGAAAATTATGCTACATACTATGTGTTCTCGTGAAATTAGTCTTTCATTATTTAATAATGACACTTTATGGCTTGTGTACTGGCTATGTCATTTTCATGACATCCTTGTTTGGGTTGCTCAGTGACAGATTCTGGAGGCAGCTGGAGGGAAA
Source organism: Gopherus flavomarginatus (assembly GCF_025201925.1). NCBI lineage: Eukaryota > Metazoa > Chordata > Testudines > Testudinidae > Gopherus > Gopherus flavomarginatus. The sequence goes on from NC_066623.1 coordinate 12,921,923, forward strand.
ATTATGAAATGATCCAATCTCCAGTGCTACAAACACACTCATCTAGAAGCCGCTAAATGGTGAGTATGGGATTCTTACAGAAGTTGGTTGCAAACAACATTTTCAGAGGGTGTTTAGCAAATCTGCTACAATCAAAACAGGTTTTCTTGGACATCACAAGCTTGATTTGTTGCCTGCTGGTGTAAGGGAGTATAGTTTGCTGCCCTATAGCAGTGAGGGAAGCTGTATGTGACAGGAAGGGCAGATAAGATTGGCACCAGAGCTTTCCCTGAGAGTTTTCCCTTGAGCAGGTAGCTTTAAATTGTAGTTGTTTCCATAGGTGCCTTGCTGCTGGAGGCTGTGTAGGGCAATGTTGAATTAGTGCATCTCTCAGGTGCCTTAGCCACACCTTTTCTCTGGTTAGCTCCCAAAGGAGCTAATCTTGGCTTTGCCACTGATACACTGTCTAGCTTTACACAAGTCACTTAATCTCTCCATCTCCATCCCTGTCCTCATATGTAAAACAGGGATTGATGCTTCCTTACATACATGGTAGCAGGATTGGGAGGTTTAATTGATTAATTTAGGTGGCACTTTGATAATGTTAAATAGCTATTTAAAGGCTCAGCAACTATTGATGTTAATGAAATGCCTACTTGTATCGGAGTAAAAACCACTGGATGGACCACAGTATTAACAGCATGAGGCTGCTGACTTCAGAGGCTTTAAAAGCCCAGTCAGCATGTTCAATATATGCGGAAATTAGATCTGGGAATGGCGAGATCACATATTTTGCTGAGGACCAGTTGTTGAAAAAAAGGACGACAGAAGATGATAATAACAAAGAGCATCCAGCATAGAGGAGCAGAGCAAAAGTCTTGTGCCACTCAGTTGGGGATCTGATACCCACATCTATCACTCGTATTTGAACACTCTTGTGTCTTCTCTGAATATCTGATTCAGAACTCTTGGCATCAGTGACAAGCAAGCAGAAACCGGAGGATCAGGAGATGGAGGAGGCATGCTGCGGTCCATTCGGAAGTGGATGGTGGAATCTTGATTACGGTCCAGGGGAAAGAATCTAATCAAGTATAGCTTTTACCCTGGTCAGATGAACTCTGCAAAGATTAAAACACAGTGTGTATATTTATCAGAGTAGTGATTCTCTGTACTTCTAAAACTCCTCTGTCTGAGGAATTTTAAAAACATTTCACCGTAATGCATTATGCCTCATAGCACTCCTGTGAGGTGCAGCCAATAACTATCTCAGTTTTACAGTTAGGATACCTGAAGCACAGAGAGGCTGGGCAACTTACCAGAGGTCATGCAGCAAATCAGCAACAGGGACAAGAATACCACCCAGATCTCCTGACTTTTGGTCCTGAGCTTTCCCGACTGGAATGGTGATGAATCAGAGAAGGGCAATGGAACGACTCCTTTGGACATGTGACTCAAATTCATATCATCCTTGAAGTGCTTCCTTATTACACAGATCTGCTGGTATGGGGAAAGGGACAAGGTATTTGGTTCAGGCACCTCTTAGAATATATTAGAGAACTTTAACACAAATGGCCAGATCCTCAGCTGGTATAAATCAACAGAGCTCTGTTGGAGTCAATGCAGCTAGACCAGTTCACTCCTGCTCAGGATCTGGCCCTTAATCCTTTATGGACTAGTTTGTTCTTGTAATACGCTTTATGGAAAATCAATTATGCATTTTATTTCCTGGACATAATGAGGGAAACTCATCTCTCCGGAGAGAGCCAACGCCACATAAGTGCCACCTAAGCCTCAAAACAGGGATGAATGACACCTCATTCTCTGTTTCCAGAAGTGTGATACAGATTTTGTCTATTAGGTATCAGTTAGGGGTGGGAGGGAAGAAAGCTTGGGATGGTGTGACATTTTCACAACCTTCTGAAGAAACCCTAAGTTTTCAAAACACACTCCCCTCTTTCCTCTGGGGTTTCTCTTTAGTGAAATTATTTAATAACAGTTGTTTTCAGGTGTTTCTAGTGAATCCATAGATTGTGGCCATTCTTTCTCAAAGTTTGCCATAAAAGGGACTGGAAATTGTGTATTGCTTAGGTCATTAGACAGCTGGGAAAGGTTGTTTTGGCGGTGCAAGTAATTCAGGGTCAGCTCTTAAACCAGCAAGTGTTCTCATTTCTACATTTTAAATGAGCAACCTTGGGCCTCTGAATCACAAGGAGTTTTGGCTACACACGTACCACAGAATCAGGCTCCTTAACACCACTTTATATGTGGAAAGAGGTCCATAAATGGCTTGGCTATTCCCCAGCATGGAATTCCTGGGGAATTTACTCCTTTTCCTAGAGTCATGGTGAGGACAAAGTGGTCAGAGATTTACTCAAAGAATGGGTGGCTAAAACCATCAATAAAATGAAATGGCTAGATCCTCAGCAGATGCAAATTGGGGGTAACTCAACTTCAATAGGCCTATACTGATTTACACCAGCTGAGGATCTGGCTCAAAGAGTGTAATTAAATTTGCTACATAAATAAGGCATATGGTAGATTTTACAAACTGAAAATGGGCTCAGCCAGTGAATTTTCCTCCCACCACCTCGTTAGAGCCTCACCACTACTAACACATTAAAACGGATTGCTCCCTTCAAAAGATAGTTTGAATCTACAGAAGCTGAAGCAAGAGTGGGAGGATGATATAGGTCAAGTGCTTCAGGAAGACGCCAAGCAGAATGTTGAAACAACCACAAAATGTGTTTCTGTTAACGTAAGAAATAACTTACTGTGTTTTAACGATTGTCATGGAATTTATTTTACACCCATCAGAGGAATCCTTAAAATAAACTACACGTGTGTGCCACAGGAAGAACCCTTATAAAACGCTGATGGTGAATATTAGCCTGTCTGCCCATAAAGCCTGAAATATTGGAATAATGTTACTAACGTAGACTGTAGTGTAATTGCTCCTAAGAAAGGGATGGTTTACATACTATGGGTCACATACAACGCACGAACCATGGAGAACTTCCACTGACACGTATAGCACCTTATAGAGTCTGCCACTGAGCTCAATATAATGGGAAAATATTGAAGATAGGTGTGTTTTTGCAAAACCGATATGATTTTGTTGTTAGACTCAGTGTTTGTTGCAATTTCCCCCTCTCCTTCCAGGATATTGTCTTTCTTTCTTACCACTTGCAGGGGGTACTGGTCAATGGTATGACTTCCCAGTGCTCCAAAGCCATTTCTGTGGCCTGTTTTTTCCTGCTTCCCTCCTTTCCTACTTCACTGTTTGTTCAGCACATCACAGTCTAATGAGCTGACTGAGAAAGATGAGAGGAAGGAGCAGGGTGGCCTTAGGCATAGCCTGAGTAGGTAGATGTCTGGTAGAACATACTAAGGGGATCAGAAATTGTCCTCAAAGATATGGGCTTGGTCTTTCACAGTTCAAGTCAATGGGCATTTTCCTGAATGGGAGCAGGATCAGGCCCATACTCTAGTTCAATCACAAGTTATTGGGCTCAATGCAGCAATCACTAGGTCAAATTCTATGGCCTGTGTTATGCAGGAAGTCAGACTGGATGAATGTAATGGTTCCTTCTGGCCTTAAACCCTGAGTACTGGGAACACCCACCATAGTCACTCAGCAGTATGCCAGTTTTTGTCAGGGAAATCTGGCTGTCATGGCTTTTCAAATATTTTGTTTTAGCCCGTGCCTGTGTTTGTAAATTTTAACCACACATAACAACCATCATACTGTACCTCACCATTGCCTAGCTGTCCTTCTAAAAGGCTGGAACGTCTGTTTTCCGATACCATGGCAACTAATCCAGAAAAGTAAGATTAACCCTGTAATCCAAAAAGCAAGAGAAGAACCAATATAAATAAATGCTGGGTGAAATTCTGGCTCCAATGAGATTGATAGGAGTTTTGCTATTGACTTCAGTGGAGCCAAGATTTCATCCATCATAATTTAACTGAAATAATCCATATGTTTATAATTACACACACAGGGCTGAATTCTGAAGGTGTAAAGTCAGTATAGCATTTAACCCTCACTTCTGCATACTAGCTGGTCTCCCTCTATAGGTGTTCCCAAAGGAGGCTATGGTGTCCTATAGTGTGACCTGTAGATGCCCTCCGTAGCGTCTAGACAAAGTTACTTTACTAAAGGTTTTCAATGGTGGTAAATTAAAACAAGTGATTTCTGTTAATCTGTCAAGTAGAAATGGACCTACACCAAGAGCCTGGATGCAAACAGCATTTCATCATCTCAGACTCCAATGCTCCAAAGACTTACAGACATACTTAACATTAAACATCTGAGTATTATTATTATTTGCATTACAGTAATGCTGAGAGACCTTGATTACGATCATGGCCTTCCTTTGCTAGACACAGTGTATACAGTTGGTAAGAGACAGTCCCTGCTTCAAAGAGCTTAGAATCTCAATAGATGAGGCAGATCGAGGGTGGAAGAAAGCAAGTTCTTTTTCTTGTTAATACTTCAAAGGAGCAACATTTTTAATGCTAGCCCGACTAATCTCAATTGTGTGAAGTTAAGTATATATGTAAGTCTTTGCAAGACTATGGCCTAATTTTGCAGAAATTTGGATTAGTATCTAAAATTTGCAGCTGATCCATTTCTCTCTTCAATAGGCTGAAGAAAATCTTTGGACTCAAACACCCTTGAATTTTGGAGAAGATCCAAACAAGAGCCCACCTCGACCCCAAGGGAAGGTAGAAGCACAAGCAAATATTGTGATTGTGTCAATTAACTTTTTTTTTAAAAGGCATATTTTTATCAAGGAATATAAAATCAGACCCAACTTAATCACACATGAGCTATGATCCTGCAATCAGATTCACATGGACTAGTTCCACCAACATCAGTGTGGGTCTGTATGGGCACAGAGGTCTGCCCACCTGGACTTGAATTGTGGATTCAGTCAGCTGAAAATCTCACAAACTCAGTATAGCTTAAAAGTCATAAATAATGCAACAACTATTGCTGCAAAACTAGTAGCTTTTGGCCTTTTTATCTTAGGACCATGCTCTCCCCAAACTTAGTAGTAAATCATCCATGTTGTTTGACATGAAAATTCCAGAGTAGCACGCTTGTCACACGACTCCTGTAACTGTTAATTAACTGTGTGTGCCTTCCCCACATAAAAAGCACTTTTTTCTAATGGGGGCTGGGGAGGGGAAACACTGTGTTCTCTTTCTTGTGACCTACTTGAGCTTTAAAGGCTTCATTTAACAGTAATGTTCTGCATATTTCCTCAGAAGTTACAGAAGTGATGTGATCTGTAAAGTGTCGAGGGCATTTCTGGTGCCCCAAGCGAGACTGTCAGCCAATAAGTCTGAAAGGTCTGAGCCTGGGATGCACTGATTACATGGTGATTTTGGCAAGGCATCCAGACAGGTCAGAGAACAACAGCAGTGAGAAGAAAAAAAGGAATCTTGGGGGACAGCTAATGCTTAGCATATGCTTCTGCAGGCCTGGTGCTGGAGCTGTGTGCTAGGTGGGCTTGGAGATGAGGGGCAAAGAGTCATATGGGGGCCTGGGTAGAGAGGTTAGGTGGGGAGAGATGCTTCAGAACCGGCCAAGGGGAGATGACCTAGTGAAAGGAAATGACTGCAGCATGGGGTAACGCCACAATCTTTTGATCTCTGAGCTGTTCCAAAGGTGCCAGTTTAGACTTGGGACTAAAGGGGTAAGGGAGCACAGGACTGGAAGACCTAAATTGATTGGCTCTGTTCCTGCAAAGAAGGCTAATGCTAATGCCCCATCTGGGGTCAGTGAGGTGAAAGTTTGCCTCCTCTTCTGCCTTGGTGCTCATACAGTCACCTATTTGTGGACCACGTACCTGGCTGAGTTATTCAGCTGCTGTTTCAGATGAGTTGTGAGAGCATGCTGGATCAGTTCAGCAGGATGCTGAATTTAACATTACAAACTTACAAGGCAGTTGAAATTCAGGAATGTCGAAGCACAAACTCCTTAGCACACCAGCTGCTAGCAGTATAAAGGGGCTTCTGACAGGCACAGTGAGTCAATGGAATTCTGATATTATGCAAGTGACATCACAATGTTAGTGCAATAAAACAAATGTCCAGAAAACAGGAGAGCCAAAAGACTTCAAATACATGTAGAGATGACAGAAGAAGAAACACGTATAAAGGAGAAATATGGGTCAAGTATTGTTATCTGTAATGGATCACGAGATTCCAGCATTTGTTTTAAGTCCTTGAACTATCAGTAGAGCCAAATTTCCAAATTACTCCTTTATGGGTTTTTAAATGAAAAGAAAGTCCTAAGGGACTGATCCAAAGCCTACTGAAGTCAAAGCTCCCATGGACTTTGTGTTAGGCCCTAAATGATGCTATCCAGTGCATCTACTGTAGTGGAAGGGGGAATGGAGCATCTCTCAGAGTACTCCGTTACAGAAACCATAGAAATGTAGGGCTGGAAGAGACCTCTAGAGATCATATACTCCATCTCCCTGTGCTAAGGTGGAAATAAGTTTAGCTAGCCCAGTGTTTCTCAAACTGGGGTTGCTGCTTGTGTAGGGAAAGCCCCTGGCAGGCCAGGCCGGTTTGTTTACCTGCTCCGTCCGCAAGTTCAGCTGATCGCGGCTCCCACTGGCCGTGGTTCGACGCTGCAAGCCAATGGGGGCTGCTGGAAGTGGTGGCCAGTAAGTCCCTCAGCCCACGCCGCTTCCAGCAGCTCCCATTGGCCGTGAGCAGCGAACCGCGGCCAGTGGGAGCCACAATTGGCCAGACCTGCAGACAGGGCAGGTAAACAAACCAACCCAGCCCGTCAGGAGCTTGCCTTACCCAAAGCGGCGACCCCAGTTTGAGAAACACTGAGCTAGCCCATCCCTGATAGATTCTTATCTATCTAACCTGTTCTTAAAAATCACCTGTGACATGGATTTCACAACCTTCCTAGGTAATCTGTTTTGGTGCATCAGTATCCTTATAGTTAGAAAGTTTTTCTTAATATCTAACTTATTTCTCCCTTCCTCCAAACTAAGCTGATGGTTTCTTGTCCTACCCTTGGTAGACATGGAGGACAACTGATCACTGTCCTCTTTGTAACAACCTTTTACATATTTGAAGACTTCCTATGTTTCCCCTCTGCCTTCTCTTCAGCCTAAACACGAGCAATTATTTTAACGTCTACTTGTTGTTGCTCTCCTCTGAACTCCCTCCAATTTCCCAATATCTTTCTTAAAGTTTGGTGCCCAAAACTGGACACAGCACTACAGCTGAGGCCTCACCAGTGCCAATGCCAAGGAACAATTACCTCCTTGTCTTACATATGACACTCCTGTTAATACAACTCCAGAATGACATTTTTCCTTTTCACAAGAGCATCACACTGCTGACTCATATTCATTTGTGATCCACTGTAATCCCCAGATCCTTTTCTGGAATACCGCTGCCTAACCAGTTATTCCCCATTTTATGCTTGTGCAATTGATCTTTCCTTCCTAAGTACGGTACTTTGCACTTGTCTTTATTGAATTTCTTCTTCTTGATTTCAGACAAACTCTTGAATTTATCAAGATCATTTTGAATTCCAATCCAGTCCTCCAAATTGTTTGCCATCCCCACCCCACTCCCAGCTTGGTGTCATCTGCATATTTCATAAGTGTATTCTCTACTTCATCATCCAAGTCATCAATGAAAATATTGAATAGTATCAGACCCAGAGTATACTTCTGTGGGTCTTGCATTCTCCAAGCTTGACAGCAGACTATAAGTGTGTTTTTTGAGTCTGTTTTTTTCAACCAATTGTGCACCCACTTTATAGGAATTTCTTCTAGACCACAGTTTCCTAGTTTGCTTATGAAAATGTCATGTGAGATGGCATCAGAAGCCTCACTAAAGACATGATATATCATGTCTACTGCTTCCACCCATCCATTAGGCTGGTTACCCTGTCAAAAAGGAAAATAGGTTGGTTTGGCATGGTTTGTCCTTGACAAATCCATGTTGGCTATTACTTATCTCCCTCTTATCTTCTAGATGTTTACAGATTGATTGTTTAATAATTGTTAGCTAGAAAGGGGAGTGCTCTTATACTTGGAGCCAGAAGCCTCTGAGTGTGAGAGGGTCTGAATCCAGTAAGAAATAACAGCACAAGCAGAAGACTATGGCAGGCAAAACAAGATTTTGGGGACCTGAATACAAACTAAGACATGTGAGATCCTACCTATTTCTATCCCACCTAGGACCAGGTTTACCCTGCCACTGTGTACTCAGAACCCCTCCTTGTGGCTGCGTCCTCCTATCTTTGTGACCGTCCATGGTCTGTCATGCCTCTTAATATGGACATCTGACTGAGGAAGAAGGCAGCAGGAGAAAAGTACTTTCACGGGCATGAACCAAGAGATAAGTTGGGTGTGTTTATGTGGAGTTCCAAAGTATGAAAGGATTTATGATACTGTATAGGTAACATAGAACTAAGGCCACAAGAATGATGATGCCTTGAAAATGAGAGAATTGGGGCAAAAGACCACCCAGCAAGCCATAGTGACCTGGTGAGATTGTGCTGAAGCATGTGGAAGAGCAAATGCGGTAGGCTTTGGTTCATGAAACATCAACATTGCATCTTTAGCCCACAGTCATCCCATGAGTTATTCTCTTTGTGGATAGGTTGCTCTCAAAACCCTCCCTGTGCTCAGGAATGCTGCTCACTGTCTGCAGATACTACTTATTAAGCTTCCTGGAGCTTCATCACATCCTGGGGTCCTTTCTATTCATCCTGTCCCATGATATGAGAACAAGGCATTCAGTGGACTGTATGTAAATGGAGAGAACAAAGAGAAGGCTTCTTCCCAGGGTGTACAAAGTTGTTAATCTGTGGGATTTATGGCCACAGGAGAACACAGAGAAAAATACAGTGGCTGTAGTTTTAAAAGGCTTGGATAATTTTATGGCCAAATTTATGATGTATTTTTAGTTTTACAGTCTAAGAAACAAATTTTCCTGTACTGAAATCAAGTAGAGTTTTGACATTCACTCATAGTTGCAGGGGTCTGGCAGGAATTCTCACCTCCCCACCATGTACGCAAGTGCATTATGAGATTTTTGTTTCGCCTTCTCTGAAGCATCAGCTGTTGCTGACAAATAAAGAGAAAGTACTCTAATCTCTGGTATGACAAATCTGATATTCCTACAGTAGGATTTGGGCTTTTGACTAGCGTGTGCGTTTACCACATAGTCTCCCATTTGTAACAGGGAAATGGGTCCTTTCTCTTACTTGCATTAAAGAAAATCTGTGTCAGTAGCAAATATTTAACCAAACTCTTTGTTCTGAGCTGATTTAATGGGGAATTATTATTTGATCAGCACATTTTCACATTCAAAGCAGTTGAAGAGTCTGTGTGTGTTTTGATGGGGTAAATTTTCTCTCAAGAATGAAGGAATTCAGTGCCTACTGTATCCAGAGTCTTTGGAAGTTTTATTCTGAATTGTAAATGGGGACCTGTTCTTTTTCGCTTGCCGTGTGCTTTTTAATAAACAATTTGTGATATAATAAGTCTACAGCCTCATGCACAAAAATATTTATTTTAATCTCAGTCAATTATAATTGCTGTATAGGATGATTAATAGCTGAGGCTGAAAGTATCCTGCAGTAAGGAAAGGGTAAATTGAAGGATGAAACCGAGTAATTATAGATATGTACACTTGCCTGGCCTGAAGGTTGATTGCGTAGACACTTAGAGAGATTGTGTCTCCTAGCTTTAATATTTTTAAAGTTTAAAGGAGTACTTCGCTGGGGTCTAGTCTCAATCACGTCAGTGTAATTGGCTTTCTTTGAAGATGACCTGCATAGCTAGTGCAGTTTCACCACTTATGAGTAATTAAATGCAGCCACCCCAAATGTATTGGTATCTGATTAGATATGGACCTCAAACACTGTCAGTTCTGATTCTGAATTTCCCCAGCATTTGATGGTGATTTAATTCACTGCACAGGTTCTCTCCTCTCTTTCATCTATCTGTTTCTGAGCCTGTCCCTTCCCCATTGCAGTCTAGGGAAAAACTCCCATTGACTTTCTGGGGCAGGATCAGTCCCCCTCCGTTCTCTCTGATCATGTGTTCAGTTTGTTTTTAAATGGTTGGGCTGGAACATGGCACTAACCCCATTAATTTTTTAATAAGCCTATGAGGACGCATCACTTTGCCAATGCCTAGCAACAGATGCATTGCTTTTCCTCCCCACACCACTGCAGCTTAAGACAACAATTGTCTTGAGAACATCTGCAGTAGGAAATCGCAAAGACTCTAAATCTCTGTATCAGAGTCTCTCTGCTTAATAGAACCCACCCCACTGCATTGTCCAGATGGGAACTTCCACATGTCTGGTTATGCATACCAATTGCAAACACTATGCTAATAATGTTGGCACCGCCATTTCCATTTTCCATGAATGAACCTTAATACATCCTTCTTCGAATCATGTTCAGGGATTGCCTTTAGTCTGTGCCCTCAGACCCAACTTCTAGTAATTAAAATGGTAATTGGAATGTCTGCCATTAGTTTTCATTCTTTCTAGTGCTTTAACTTCACCCTTCTAAATCCTATACAGCCTCAAGCCATTGATCTGTGTTCATGCTTAGCCCCTGGATAATGGCCCCGGAATAAAATCAATTCACTTATTTTGAAAATGTTCATTCTTGCAATTTTAAGAAGTTGTGTCATCCATACTTTTTCTGGCATTAGAGACAGGTCTGACTGGGATATTTTTTGAGGTATATCCCCGCTTCTCCATCCCATACATGTGTACACACACACACACACACACACACACACACACACACACACACACACACACACACACACACACACACACACACACACACACACCTCTAAAACCCACAGGTCCTAGAGAACACTTCATTCTATGTATTTAGCCTTCTATTCTGTTTAAAGTAGATCCCTAAGGGGACAGTGATTTCACTAAATACATTTGTTGTCTGATATTTTTTGACTAGCATCATTTATGCCCTCTACAGAATGGTCACAACAGTTCTAAATTCAAACTGTGTGGCTTGGTGGGTCAGATAAATCATGTTGTGCCTGTCAGATGGTGCCGGTTCTTTAAGGGAAGCTCCATGCCTGGCATGGCCCAGTCTTGGTACAGTGCAGCTCAAGGCTGTTCTGCGGGATGTAGTTGGGGCAGGTGATGGGAATTGTAGTCTTGGGATATAAAACAGCTGTCTGTTTGGCTCTGCTACAAGGGAGGTGGGAGTCAGGCTGAAAGCAATGGGTTTTTAATTCAGAGGCCTTGAAGAATGAGACTGGAATAGAGAGTCCAGCAGTTGGGAGGAAGTTTGTGAAGGATCAAGGAGAAAAAAGCTTGGGGAGGGCCAACGGTTCTGAATAGTAAAAGGCTCCTTGTGAGCTCTGCATTGAGCAATGACAATTTAGACCTGTGCTAAAAGCAGGAAAGGAAATGGTGTGGGATTATTGCTATGTGAATGAGGCACCTTGTTTTGGTTTTGGTTTGCTAGACAGTCTGAAAAATGGAAAAAAATGTTTGAGGTTGAATTGAAAATGAATTTTTGTTAAATCTTTGCATTGAAAAGTCCAAAAATTGTTTTGCTTAGATGAAATGTTTTGATGTCAACCGTATGAATTTTTTTTTAAAATAAAATTAAAGGAAACTTTAAAATGAAACATTGTTTTGACAAATGTCAAAATGAAATGTTTTGGGGGTGGGTTTTTTTTGTGTGTGATTTGTTTGTTTTTTTTTTTTTTTGCTGAAACCATTTGATAAATGGACACACATTTATGCATCTGGTTTTTGCAGAAAATTTTGGCCAAGAAATGGCTCCCAGCTCTATTTGGGATAAGAAGAGCGGTGTAGCCTTGAAGCTTGGTGTCTGCATCTGATTCTATTGAGGAATCCTAGTCTGATGCTCCCATAGAAGGAAGGAGGAAATCTCTTCTTTTCCCCTGCATTGAATAGGGAACACAAGGCTGGAGGACCCTGGGCAAGAGACTGTTCAGCTTGGGAGGATGAAGGACAACCGAGACATGAAACCCTGCAGGTGAAGAATGGTGGTAGGATTTATTTACTTATTTTAATTTCCTTTTTGAACAATAACAATACTTAAGGTGGTAAAAAATGAGACAAAAGATGTGGGAGAGGGAAGGGAACTGCCAAAAAGAAATTATGTTGAGGAGGGGAAACTGGTGAACTAGATTCTCTTAAGCAAGCATCCTAAATTACCTAGTTGTGAGCAATGGTACTTTGAACAGACAGGATAGCACAAGAAGAAAATTTAGGGCAGAGTGGATGGAGAAAAAGGAGAAAAGAAAGTCTTCTCTTCTAAGGAGGTAGGTTTAATGGATAAGCCAAAGGAACTGTAGGGGAAGCCATAATAATAATGGGTTTGTGGGTAAGACACAGAAGTGGGGCTCTGTAGAGCTGGGATCTGTTTCTGGCTCTGTCACAGTTTCCCTGTGGGCAGGTCACCTAACCTTTTCGTGCTTCAGTTCTCCATCTGTAGAAAGGGATAACAACATTTTGCTGTATCAAAGGGGATTGTGAGCATATATTAGCTAATGTATGCAAGGTGCCCAGATACTAAATTGATGGCAGCGAGAGGAAAAAGTCTAAATTCACAACACTGATGTAGGTGAGTTATCATAAGACATAAAGGGCTCTTAAAACTGATTTATGTACTCCTCCCCGACGAGGGGAGTAGCGCTGAAATCGGTATTTCCATGTCGGATTAGGGTTTGTGTGGCCACAATTCGGCGGCATTGGCCTCAAGGCAGTATCCCACAGTGCACCATTGTGACCGCTCTGGAAAGCCATCTGAACTCGGATGCACTGGCAGGTAGACAGGAAAAGCCCCGCAAACTTTTGAATTTCATTTCCTGTTTGGCCAGCGTGGAGAGCTCACCAGCACAGGTGACCACGCAGAGCTCATCAGCACAGGTAACAATGTAGTCTCCTGAGAACTGAAAAAGAGCTCCAGCATGGACCGCACAGGAGGTACTGGATCTGATCACTATATGGGGAGAGGATTCCGTGCTAACAGAACTTCGTTCCAAAAGACAAAATGAAAAAACATTTGAAAAAATTTCCAAGGCCATGATGCAGAGAGGCCACACCAGGGACTCAGTACAGTGCCGTGTGAAAGTTAAGGAGCTCAGACAAGCCTACCAGAAAACCGAAGAAGCATACGGAAGGTCCGGGGCAGGGCCGAAAACATGCCGTTTCTACGCTGAGCTGCATGCAATTCTAAGGGGGTCCGTCACCACTACCCCAGCCCTGTCTGCGGATTCCGAGGTGGGGGTGGTAATCTCAGCCACGGCTGAGGATTCTGCGGATGGGGAAGATGAGGAGGAGGAGGAGGAAGAGGAGGACGAGCTTGCTGAGAGCACATAGCACTCCGTTCTCCCCAACAGCCAGGAGCTTTTTCTCACCCTGACGGAATTACCCTCCCAGCCCTCCCAAGCCACTATCCCACACAATGAAGCCATGGAAGGAACCTCTGGTGAGTGTACCTATGTAAATATAAAACATTGTTTAAAAGCAAGCGTTTTTTTAATGATTAATTTGCCCTGAGGACTCAGGATGCATTCGCAGCCAGTACAGTTACTGGAAAAGTCTGTTAACTTGTCTGGGGATGGAGCGGAAATCCTCCAGGGATTCTCTGCATCATGGCCTTGGAAATTTTTTTCAAATGTTTTTTCATTTCGTCTTTTGGAATGGTGTTCTGTTAGCACGGAATCCTCTCCCCATACAGTGATCAGATCCAGTACCTCCCGTGTGGTCCATGCTGGAGCTCTTTTTCAATTCTCAGGAGACTACATTGTTACCTGTGCTGATGAGCTCTGCGTGGTCACCTATGCTGGTGAGCTCTCCACGCTGGCCAAACAGGAAATGAAATTCAAAAGTTTGTGGAGCTTTTCCTGTCTACCTGGCCAGTGCATCCGAGTTCAGATGGCTTTCCAGAGCGATCACAATGGTGCACTGTGGAATACTGCCCGGAGGCCAATACCGTTGAATTGCGGCCACACTAACCCTAATCCGACATGGCAATACCGATTTCAGCGCTACTCCCCTCATCGGGGAGGAGTACATAAATCGGTTTTAAGAGCCCTTTATATCGATATAAAGGGCTTCGTTGTGTGGACGGGTGCAGGGTTAAATTGGTTTAACTCTGCTAAATTTGGTATGAATGCGTAGTGTAGACCAGGCCTTTGTCTTACTTCATTCCAGCTGGTTGGTCATAGGTGGCAGTCCATCTCTCAGAAGGATGTTCGGTGTTCCTCCAGGAATCTGCCACAGTTCCAGTGCAGGGGGCATACTTCTACCTTGGGTGGCTAAATATCTGTCAGCAAAGCAAGAATGTTAAAGTAGCAGTGTTATCAGACTCTCTCCTGCTGGCTGCTAGCTGCGAAAGGGAGCGGTCATCCAAGGAGGAGAGAAGAAGAGATATGCAGCCTGCAGAGTAACCCATTCCCCTGGTGATCAGGAATGGAGCTCTTAGCAAAGTTAAAGCCTAGCCGCATCAGCTGACCTTGTGTAAGGGAACAAAAGAGTTTCCTACCCCAACACTGGCAGAGAATTCACCCAAATTGTTTAGCTTGTTCAGCAGGCCAGACCAAAGACAGCCTTCTCTCTTCCTCCTGAAAGTCATGCAGGGGACATTCTCCAGCCCCAAGTAAATCCCATGGGGTTTGCAGCATTGGCTAGAGGGTTGACTTAAGTTGCAGACAGACTGGAGTGAACTGGGAATAACAGAGTGCAGAAGGCAGGGAGCTTGACTGAATGAGCTTTCTCTCATAGTTCTGCAGCACCACACCAAGCCAGAGGCATCTATTTTTTGCTATCACAAACAGCTCCGGCTATTTCTGGCCCCACTGTATGAAGATACAAAAGGCATTAAATATTACTGCCACTAGATGGCAGACCAGGGCTATTACCTGAATATTAGCACATGCTTAGACACTAGGATTTCTTCCCACTCAGTAACTTACACACTGGTACTGGTTGATAGCAGGATGACTATGAGTCGCCAATGTGATACGGCTGTTAAAAAAGCAAATGCGATTTTGGGATGCATCAGGCGGGGTATTTCCTGCAAGGATAAGGATGTGTTAGTACCGTTATATAAGGCGTTGGTGAGACCCCATCTGGAATACTGTGTGCAGTTCTGGTGTCCCATGTTCAAGAAGGATGAATTCAAACTGGAACAGGTTCAGAGACGGGCTACAAGGATGATCCGAGGAATGGAAAAACTGCCTTATGAAAGGAGACTCAAAGAGCTTGGCTTGTTTAGCCTGGCCAAAAGAAGGCTGAGGGGGGATATGCTCGCTCTATATAAATATATCAAGGGGGTTAACGTTAGGGAGGGAGAGGAATTATTTAAGTTTAGTACTAATGTAGACACGAGGACGAATGGGTATAAACTGGATATTAGGAAGTTTAGACTTGAAATTAGACGAAGGTTTCTGACCATTAGGGGAGTGAAGTTCTGGAATAGCCTTCCGAGGGAAGTAGTAGGGGCAAAAGACTTTCCTGGCTTTAAGACAAAGCTTGATAAGTATATGGAGGAGATGTTATGATAGGATCGTTAATTTGGGCAATTGATCTTGAATTACCACCAGACAGGTCTGCTCAATGGTCTGCGGGGAGATGTTGGATGCGATGGGTACTGAGTTACTGCAGAGAATTCCTTCTTGGGTGCTAGCTGGTGACTCTTGCCCAAATGCTCAGGGTTTAGCTGATCGCCATATTTGGGGTCGGGAAGGAATTTTCCTCCAGGGCGGATTGGCAGGTGCCCTGGAGGTTTTTCGCCTTCCCCTGCAGCGTGGGGCACGGGTCACTTGCTGGTGGTTTCTCTGCAGCTTGAGGTCTTCAAACCATTTTTGAGGATTTCAATAACTCGGTCTTGGGATAGGGGTTGTTATAAAATTGGATGGGTGGGGTTCTGTGGCCTGCCTTGTGCAGGAGGTTAGACTAGATGATCAGATTGGTCCCTTCTGACCTATGAGTCTATGAGTCTATAATAGCCACATAGCTGTTTCTGTCTGGTCAGTAACATGGTGCATTTCTGTTGCATAGAACTATATGTTTAACCTCACCATCTGACATAATGTTAAATACAGCTTCTCCCTGTCCACATTTCAACATCCTCCTGTTCAACTTCATGTCTGTAGTAACTAACATGTTTCCTCAAGGTTGAGTTCTAACACAAACTAACTTTCTAGTTAAAACAAGCTCTTTCAGAACAGAGTGGAAAAGCTGGCCCTGCTGATTCAGTATCTATTCCAACAAAAAAATGGACATCAGTGGCTATTCATCTGGCATGTTTCACAAGAAATGGACAGTTCCTTCAAATATGAAACCATCCTTACGATGACTATAAGATTTTTGAAAATATTGTCCTTAGTCTATTGAGCAACTTCTGCCTTTGCAGAATTACAGCCTTTCTAAAATGCTGGTGATCAAATTTGCCCATTGGTAACAATTTTCTTGCTGTCAAGTATCAGGGGGTAGCCGTGTTAGACTGTATCCCCCAAAACAACAAGGAGTCAGGTGGCGCCTTAAAGTCTAACAGATTTATTTGGGCATAACCTTTCGTGGGTAAAAAAACCTCACTTCTTACACTCCATGCATCTGAAGAAGTGAGGTTTTTTCACCCACGAAAGCTTATGCCCAAATAAATCTGTTAGTCTTTAAGGTGTCACCGGACTCCTTGTAATTTTCTTGCTATGTATTTGCTTTACATCTTTACAGCTCCTTCTCCTCAATATGCAGCTGTTTTGAAAGGCAGAGAAAGGATTTATGATCATCCAGTATTTTCTTTTAAACAACTTTCTAAATATGCAACATTTAATTTCAACTGTGTAGCTAAAGAATCACTTACACTGATTTCTCTTAAACAACTTTGTTATAAGAGAGCTTTTGAAATAGCAAATAATCATAGAACTGGAAGAGACCTCAAGAGTTCATCTAGTCCAGTCCCCTTCACTCAAGGCAGGACTAAATATTACCTAGACCATCCCTGACAGGTATTTGTCCAACCTGCTCTTAAAAATCCCCAATTATGGAGATTCCACCACCACGTCCTTAGGCAATTTATTCCAGTGCTTAACCACTCTGACGGTTAGGAAGTTTTTCCTAATGTCTAACCTAAACGTCCCTTGCTGCAGTTTAAACCCACTGCTTCTTGTCCTATCCTCAGAGGTTAAGAAGAACAATTTTCCCCCCTCCTCCTCGTAACCACCTTTTATGTACTTGAAGCTGTTATCATGTCCCCTCTCAGTCTTCTCTTCTCCAGACTAAACAAACCCAATTTCTTCAATCTTCGCTCATGGTTCATGTTTTCTAGACTAGGGGTAGGCAAACTATGGCCCATGGGCTGGATCAGGCCCCCTCAGGATTGCCCCCTCTCAGAAGCTGCCGGCACCACTTCCCTGCTGCCCCCGGGCAGGGGAAAGAGGGCTCCATGCATTGCCCTTGCCTCCAGGCACCACCCCCCGCAGCTCCCATTGGCTGGGAACAGGGAACCACAGCCAGTGGGAGCTTTGGGGAGGTGCCTGGAGGTGTGGCAAGGGTAGCGCATGTGGAGCCCTCCGCCTCCCCTCCCTTCCCCCAGGAGCTGCAGCGCTTCCTAGAGCAGTGGGGTGTGGGGCCAGGGCAGGCATGCGGGGAGCCTGCCCTGGCCCCAGTGCGCGCTGCTGCCGCCCCAAAACTGCTTTAGGTAAGCAGCACCGGGCTGGAGCCCGAACCTCTCCTGCACCCCAAACCCCTGCCCTGAGCCCCCTTGTGCACTCTACACCCCTCCTGCACCCCAAACCCCTGCCATGAGCCCCCTCCTGCAGTCTGCACCCCTGTCCTGAGCCCCCTCATACACCCCTCACCCCTCCTCTGTTCCAATCCCTTGCCCTGAGCCCCTTCCTGCACACCGCACCCCCTCCCACACCCCGCACTCCGTCATGCACCCCAACCCCCTGCCCCAGCCCTGCATGCAGTTTCCCCACCCAGACGTGGCCCTTGGCCCAAAAAGTTTGCCCACCCCTGTTCTAGACCTTTAATAATTTTTATTGCTGTTCTCTGGACTTTCTCCAATTTGTCCACATCTTTCCTGAAATGTGGTACCCAGACCTGCACACAGTACTCCAGTTGAGGCCTAATCAGTGCGGAGTAGAGTGGAAGAATTACTTTTTGTGTCTTGCTTACAATACTCCTGCTAATACATCCCAGAATGATGTTTGCTTTTTTTTTGTAACAGCATTACACTGTTGACTCATATATAGCTTGTGATCCACTGTGACCCCCAGATCCCTTTCTGCAGTACTCCTTCCTAGGCAGTCATTTCCTATTTTGTATGTGTGCAACCGATTGCAAAGCACTCCAGTTAGGAAGGAACATTTGTTCTTATTGAATTTCATCCTGTTTAATTCAGACCATTTCTCCAGTTTGTCCAGATCATTTTGAATTTTAACCCTATCCTCCAAAGCACTTGCAACCCCTCCCAGCTTGGTATCATCTGCAAACTTTATAAGTGTACTCTCTGTGCCATTATCTAAATCATTGATGAAGATATTGAACAGAACTGGACCCAGAACTGATCCCTGTGGACCCCACTCATAATGTCCTTAGAGCATGACTGTGAACCACTGATAACTACTTTCTGGGAACGATTTTCCAACCAGTTATGCACCCATCTTATAGTAGCTCCATCTAGGTTGTATTTCCCTAGTTTGTTTATGAGAAGGTCATGCGAAAGAGTATCAAAAGCCTTACTAAAGTCAAGATATACCACATCTACTGCTTCCTTTCTATCCACAAGGCTTGTTACCCTGTCAAAGAAAGCTATCTGGTTGATTTGACATGATTTCTCTTGACAAAACCATGCTGACTGTTATTTATCACCTTATTATCTTCTAGGTTTTTGCTTAATTATTTGCTCCATTATCTTTCCAGGTACAGAAGTTAAGCTGACTGGTCTGTAATTCGCTGGGTTGTCCTTATTTCCCTTTTTATAGATGGGCACTATAGTTGCCCTTTTCCAAATAGACGGTGGAAAAATTAGTTTCAGAGGAAAGAATGATTTTTGGAGTGTACAGTGAAATCTACCATGAACCACCAGATGGCATACACAAGCAGTGACTTTGTATCTGTGAATTGCAGCCTCAGACTGGAGCAATTACTGGGAGCTAAGAAGGCTCACTGATATCTAGAAAACCCTCTTAAGACAATCGACCAAATTCAGGGCTTGTGGAACTGAATAGTAGAGGGTCACACGCTTTGTTGCTTATGTAGGAGAGCTCTATGTCGGATGAGGTAGAGCAGTATATATTAAGCTGCTGCTTGTGATATTTGTAGGCAGCAGCAGAGGTGCCAGAGATTCCTCTTCCAGCAGGACCAAAAAGGCACAGTAGTGGTGTGGTCACCCTGCTCTGGCCCTGAAGGAGTTAAAGCAGCCCTGGAGAGGGCTGTGTTGGGGAATAGCTAGGCTGATTTGGGGAAGCACCCACCAGCGGCGGCTCCAGGCACCAGCGTACCAACGCATGCCTGGGGTGGCAAGCCACGGGGGGCGCCCTGCCACTCCCTGCGAGGGCAGCAGTCAGGCTGTCTTCAGCGGCATGCCTGCAGAGGTCTGTCGGTCCTGCAGATTTGGTGGTAATTCGGCGGCGGGTGCGCCGAAGCTGCAGGACCAACAGACCTCCTGCAGGCGTGCCGCTGAATCCATGGGACTAGGAACCCCTCTCAGGCAAGCCGCCGAAGCCATGGGACCAGGGACCTCCTGCAGGCAAGCCGCTGAAGGCAGCCTGCCTGCCGTGCTTGGGGCGGCAAAAAAGCTAGAGCTGCCCCTGGCAGCCACAGCTGGGGCCACGCTGGCCCTATAAGAGGGCTGAGGGCCAGAGGCTGAAAAGAAGCTCTCTCTAGCTTCTTGAGAGAGAGAAGGACCTGGCTGTCTGCGAGGGAAGGGTACCTGAGGTGGAGCAGTGCTGGGGAAAGGCAGAGGGAGCTCCAGCCTGGAAAAACCCCAGGCTGCAGGCCTTGAAAAGGGCCTAAGAAAGGTACTGGGGCTGCAGAGGGGCAGCCCAGAGATAGACAAAAGCAGCAGATCATAACCCCCTTGCCGATGATGAGTGGTTTACAGACTGCAGTCTGCCCCAGTGAGCAGGGGCTAGATGACAACTGGCAGTAGCCATTGAGGCAAGGTGGGTTTAGAGGGCTGGGGTTCCCCAGGGAACGGAGACCCAGAGTATGAGTTACTGCTGGGGGGCAGAACCCTAACACAGAGGGGCAGGTGAGACACTGGCCCGCAGAGGGTGCTCCTGGCTGGAAGAGCTAATTCCCAGGACGACCAGCAGGAGGTGCCGTGCCGGTGAGTCTTCGCACTGCTACAGGCACTCTGTGGGCCTGGGTTTTTTCTCCCTCTCTCACTCCAGTACCAATCAGAGTCTTCCATTTTCCACCAAATCAACAAGGTTTTGCCGTCTGACCCTAGAACGGTTTCTGCAGGCTCATCGCCACAGCCCTGCAGGCCAAACCTTATGTGGCTGCTAAGAAGACAGCAGAACCATCTGTTGCAGGCAGGTGGTGGGAGGGGCAGGAATGCAGCCTGTGCCCTGTATGCGAATGCCCTGCCTTCCTACAGAGAGGGTCTCCTGAGGATCTCAAGCAGTACACTTTGATTCCCCTTCTACTCCCTCTTTGTCCCCGAACTCATGGCCACCCAGGCTTGCAACCTCTATGTTACCGTTTACTCTCCCATGTTCCCCTAATCCTGGCTGCCATTCGGTCCTCTCTTCCCCATTCTTCCTCCCACCCCTCCCACACAAACCAAGGCAAAGAGCAGGGGAATATCACCCCTTGACTCCTGTAGCTGCCACCTCACTGCCTCCGCCCTCAGTCCAGCCACAGGCCTGCAGCTAAAATAGTCTTTCTCTCTGCCCATGTCACTCACTCCTCCTGATCCCTGTGCTGCCCTTCCTGTGCTGCCTGCATCAGTTAGGCTTCTCCTTCCCTGGGGGGCCCTACCCAGGTCTGCTCCTGCTTACATCTCCTCCTGCTCAGCCCACGCCTCCCTCCTTACCACCCCTTGGGAACCTTCTCCTTATCACTTCTGTGCTGCCTCTTCTGCATACAACAGCCTCTCCCCTCTTTCCTGCTGTTATGTGACCTCCCACTCCTCCTCCACAGCTCACCCCTCCAAATAGCGACTTCTCTAAGATCCCTGCACAGCCCTTGTGTGAGCTCTGTGGGGCCAAATTGCTCCCACTGGGTCTGCACTGGGTTGTAAGCTCCTTGGGGCAGAGGGTGTTAATGTGGCAGCTAAAGCTTCTCCAATGCAGCACTGCTGGTACAAACATCTCTGCCACTTCCACAGTACAAACAGCCATCAGCAGTGCTGGCACTAGCCCACTGAGGGCCGTACACAGGAATATTCTTCCCCTCTCCCCCAGGACTGCAACAGGCAAGTTGAGCACAGGGCCTCATTTTGCCCAGTCAACATTTGAAAATATGAGGAAACTGTTTCTCTAAGACACTAGAGATGCAGAAGACACTATATAATGCAATAGGAGTGATATACTGAACTAAGCGAAGGAACAAGAGAAAGGAGTTTGCCTGCCTCCCTATGTGACCGCGGGCAGATGACTTAAGCACTTGGTACCTCCATTTTCCCCTCTGGAAGGTGGGAATCATCATCATCATCTGCTTTTTCCTTGGCCAAAGTTGGGTAGGGCCAAGGCTATGAGTAGATGACATTCGCAGAAGACTGAAATTACTGTACCACACTACAATCATTAGTGGGTGCCAAATACAATGATTTGACCAGGTTGCTAGAATGACCCTTTGCTGACTGTCTAAAATTGCTCTCTAGGAGGAGTGCGTGGAGAGAGAGGCCGTGGATGTCCAAGGAGACTGTGGTATAACACAGTATAAAAAACATCCAGGCAGTCCCGCAACATATTCAAAACCGAGGTGGATGGAATCTGCTCATAACCTCAGATACAATTATACTTACCCATATTCATAAAGTGCGTTGAGATCTATGGATGAAACAGTACTATAAGTGCAAACTATTATCTCGTATATTCCCATGCAAATGTAGGAATGTTCCAAACTCTACATAAACCAGTGTTTAAATATTCTAATGGATAAGGTTTCTGCCACCTCCTCTGAGAGACTCTTCCACAGCATAACCGATGTCCTCAGAAAGTTTTTCTGTTCCATTTAGTTTCTGTTTAAAAAGGAGCCAAATTATGAATGTTTGAAAACTGGTCCTCTGCATATTCAGACACTATTGCCTCATGCTTGCTCTTATCATCATAACACCACATCCTCATCTGGGATTAAATGGCTAGGCTGATGAGAAATATTCCTGGGGGAATTCAGTATAAAGCTCAGCATGGGATGCTCTGATGTATTCTTTTTACTTCACCAACCTGCTATAGTTTTGTGAATATGCTTGGAATCAGGATTCTTTAAGCTGAAAATGTCTGTTTCAGACAGAATTTTAGTCCAGAACAATCCTGTTTTCCACTGAAAGTCTTGTAACTCTTAAAATTTCAAATTGTGAAATTTCAAGTTGATGGAGAATTTCAAAACTTTGCCTCCTTCAATTCAAAAACTGTTATTTTTCTGAAAAATTAAGGAAAAGCAAAAATCTTAGTTGTACAAAATGGCCTTGAATTAAATTGCAATTTTTTATGACAATTCAGAAATTGTTTGGATACAGGAGTGACAACCTAGAAAAACTCACCTGCCATTCTAGTGTGGTCTAAAATTTAAATATCCTGTAGACTTCTCTTCAAAAGTGTCCATGTCCTTATTCATATTGAGGCAACATATTGTAGTCCAGCAGTACAAACAAAATGATAGGGCTTAGTGAGCTGAGCATAGGTCCAAAACTTAGAGATATCCAGTGAAGGACTAAGAGCCAGGAGTTCCTAAACTCTGATCTTGGCTCTGACGCCGACTTCTTCTACAGTCAAGCCAAGTTTAAGTATTCTAAAGTGTCCAGTAACATAGGGAGCTTAAATTGAGACCCAGAAATACCACCTAAAATTAGTGACTGCTCTGGAAAATGTTGCCCTTAGCCTTTCTGCCTGAGTTTCACAAAACTAAGATAATGCCTCTGAAGAGGGTTGTGAGGGTTGTGAATTACTATCATTTAATGATGGAAAAAGATTCTGAAGATCAAAAGAAAATAGATATTGCTAGTGCCAACCACTATTAATGAATTAAAGAGCTAAAATATATGGGAACTTCAAATCCTCTGTTTTTTTTTTTGTTTTCTTCTGCCACATCTTTGTAGTAATTATTAAAAAAAAAAAGAGAGAGAGAGAGGGAAACTGACTATTCCCTGCTGCCCATGTATTTACATTTATTTGGAATCTGCTGTCAGTGCTAAGCATTGAATTCCTCCTTTTTCTTCTGGAAGTCAGAATGAAAAAAAAGTCACAATTTTTGGAAGTCTCTGATACTTTCCAGAGACTAGGGGAGGTGTCAGTAAACATGTGGTGACAAAGCCAACCAAATCCTGTCCCAGTGTACCTTGCATGAACTGAACCTCTGCCAATGACTTAGCCTTGTTTCCACACTGCCACTGATCTGTCTCCCAGCTGAGAGGAAAGTCTGTATCTTAAAGTTTCCCTTTACAACCCACTTCCCATCCTGGTGTTTGCCTTTATTCTTTACTTAAACAGCAAACAGGAACCTGAACCTGAGCCTGAGCTTCTTGGCTAGTTCTGAGTTTCATCCTGCAGCATCCCTCCATTCTCTTAATATTATACAATATCAAAAGGGTTTAATCCCCAGATAAAGAATAGGTCCTAGCAATCTCCATCACTAACTCTAGGTAACATTTCTCAGTTGCATTCCTATACCCCTAAGTGATGGTCTGTTATGTGACTTTCAGCCAAGAATGGTGCATTTTGACAGCTGTCTTGTAAACCCCCTGCCTCCTAAGGGGCTTACAGTGGAAGTGGGGACAGACCTTCACAGTGACGTGGCATGAACACGCTTTCTTGAGCGGAGCAATATGTGCACCTCAGAGCACTATTTTTTTCACAGCTTAGACGTAGTCTATCATCTTGGAGAGCAAATGCATCTTTCATGGAACAATCCATGGCTTCAGCTGCAAACAATGATTTGTCTTTTGCTAATGCAGCCTTCGCATTTCATACGCAGTATATGATTACATACACACTTGATACCTAGCTTTAATTGATGCCAAGGGTTGTCCTAAGAGCTATGAAAAGGTATTTTCTCCTTAAGTATCAGAGGGGTGGCCGTGTTAGTCTGGATCTGTAAAAAGCAGCAAAGAATCCTGTGGCACCTTATAGACTAACAGACGTTTTGGAGCATGAGCTTTCGTGGGTGAATACCCACTTCGTCGGATGCATGTAGTGGAAATTTCCAGGGACAGGTATATATATGCAAGCAAGAGGCAAGCTAGAGATAACGACGTTAGTTCAATCAGGGAGGATGAGGCCCTGCTCTAGCAGTTGAGGTATGAAAACCAAGGGAGGAGAAACTGGTTTTGTAGTTGGCAACGCTTGGTTTTCACACCTCAACTGCTAGAGCAGGGCCTCATCCTCCCTGATTGAACTGACCTCGTTATCTCTAGCTTGCTTCTTGCTTGCATATATATACCTGCCTCTGGAAATTTCCACTACATGCATCCGACGAAGTGGGTATTCACCCACGAAAGCTCATGCTCCAAAACGTCTGTTAGTCTATAAGGTGCCACAGGATTCTTTGCTGCTATTTTCTCCTTGCGATCTGCTGCCTCTATAAATCATTCACCCTTAGCTCCTAACATTACATCCACATGCTTCTTGTAACAGTTAGCTAAGGCTTTGTTTGCCCAGTCATAATATTTGGAGTTATTTGAACAGAAAGCTGCTGTGTTGCAAAATGTACAAATAAAATAAAATAAAATCAATCAATTAAAAAATCCTGTACAATGACAGCTTCAAATATAAACCTACTGCTGGTTGAATCCACAGGCTGAGTTACTATACTCTGGGCTCTTTGCTTCCCTGCAGTAATTTAAGTGGACGGGAATGAGGAACTGTGGATCTTGGGGCATATGCCTCCCCTTTTCCAAAATACAGAAGCCCCTCCAGGGGTTGGGCTCTAGGTGATTTGGGAAAGGCAAGTGGTGTGAAAAATTCCCTTAAGGTAATATGTATAATGTTAGAAACCTCTGTATTTAGCAGAGAAAGGTATAACATGAGCCAATGGCTGTAAATTGAAGCTAGAGAAATTCAGACTGGAAATATGATGTACATTTTTAAGTGAAAGTAATTAACCAATGGAGCAACTTACCAAGAGTTATAGGGGATTCTCCATCACTGACCATTTTTAAATCAAGACTGGATGTTTTTCTAAAATATATACTCCAGGAATATTTTGGGGAAGTTCTATGACTTGTTTTGCACAGGAGCTCAGATTAGATGATCACAATAGTCCCTTCTGTCCTTGGAATCTATGAATATGGGGAAATTATATTTTACCTTTGAAGGGAGATTCAACAATCTAATACATCTTTACCATTTCTCAGTACTGCTGTACTGGCACCATAGTGAAAATTGATGGCTAACAAAATAAGACTATCTAGTAATAATTAAAGTTGTGTTATTTTAGCAACCATAGCAAAATTTTATCTTGGTCCTTAAGGATCTGGAACATCTTGCATTGTATTTTCCTTTTACACTCTGAAGACTTGGGCTCAAAGGTGATTAAAGAATATAATGGAGCTGAAGAATGAATGTATTCTTTTAAAGCAAAATTTATTTTTTGAAATGAATCAGTTCTGCTAGCTGCAGTAGTCCTTGTAAAATAATACTGGCAAACCTACCTGAAGAATCCTGTTTGCTTTGCCTATATATTATCTATATGGAGGGTATTAACAACTCATGACATTGAGATCTTAGGTGACACAGGCGCCAACTTTTTTCTGTGCCAGTGGGAGCTTGTGCCCCCGCCCCCACTCCACCTCTATGCTAAAGTCCCCGCCCTAACTCTGCCCCTCCCTACCCCTATTGGACCCCTCTCCAAATCCTTGGCCCCACCTCCTCCCCCAAATGCACCGCGTTCCCCCTCCTCTTCCCTTCCTCCCAGGCTTGCTGTGCAAAACAGCTGTTTCGTGGCACAAGCGCTGGGAGGGAGGGAAGAGAAGCAGGATGTGGCTGTGTGCTCAGGGGAGGAGGTGGAGCAGAGGCAGAGGTGAGCTGGGATGGGGACGTGGGGCGGGGAGCTGCCGGTGGGTGCAGAGCACCCACCAATTTTTCTCTATGAGTGCTCCAGCCCCGGAGCACCCATGGAGTCAGCGCCTATGTTAAGTGATATCCAAAACCTTATTGAAAATCTAGGGAAATTTGCCCATTGAATAATGTGGCAGGAGAAACAACAAAGGCAATTAAGGGCAGAGAAACAAGGAGTGGTGAATGGATAAGGCCCAGGAAGTGAGGCAGGATGGACCAGTGGCTAGGGCACTGGCCTAGTCAGTGGGAGATGTGGGTTCAAATTCCTCCTCTATCACAGACTTCCCATGTGACCTTGAAGAAGTCCCTTAGTGTCTCAGCTCCCCATCTGTAAAACAGAAGGGTACTTTTCTCTCTCTCAGGGACATTGTGAGGATAAAAATGGTAAAGATTGTAAGGTATTCAGATACTATAGTAATGAGAGCTATATAAGCACCTTAGATAGATAGAGGAGCACTGGCAAAGGCTGTATGCTCTCTTTGAAAGGTCCAGTCTCAGCAGGGTGGATTCCATTTTTAATTATAGTTCCTACATTGGGTCGTAAATCTAGGACTGCGTGCCATCATCAGTCCACAGCAGACCTCCCACTGATGCCAATAGGAGCCTGCATAAGGATCAAGGCTAGATGGCAGCCATTATCTAATAATTAAGCTTTTAATTATTACTTATAAATCATGTTCAAAAATTATCCCATGGGAAAATAGTCTCACCTTTAAGAGAACTGCTATTCCTGACCTTTGTTTCTTTTCCTTCTCCATCTTCCTTTCTGTTACTCTCGTCCTTCCCCTCCTGTGCTTATGCTTTGTTCTTTCCTGTGCATTCTACACTAACCCACAGCAACTGCTGATTTGCCCCTTGTGGGTTCCCCTCATCTCTGTTCTGTTGGCTAAAATAATCAGTGATTAAATAGTTAATGCAGAGGTGTAAAATGTCATCATTTGGCTTTAGGATCAACATTCCAATGAGAATGGGGATTAGCAAATAGTATACCATAGAGTTGTGGTTGTAGCTGCCTGCAAACTCAGGAAAACAATAGTTGATTCACATTTGGAAGCTTTTCTTTGTAACCACGAGGGCTAGAAACTTCCTTTAAAATCAAAAACTTAGATTCAGCAAAATCTGAAAATGTGTGTGGGCCATGTAAATACTTCATGTGATCCCCTGCCTGGGTATTTGATGCAGGGCGTTCTCAGAGACTCATAGGCCAGAAGGGACCATTGTGATCATCTAGTCTGATCTCCTGCTCGTTGCAGGCCACGGAACCTTACCCATCCACTCCTGAAATAGACCTATAACCTCTGGCTGAGTTACTGAAGACCTCAAATCACGATTTAAAGACTTCCGGTTACAGAGAATCCACCATTTACTCTAGTGCATACCAAAACTGACCCCGTGCCCCATGCTGCAGAGGAAGATGACCCCCCCCTCCCCGGGTCTCTGCCAACCTGACAGGGAAAATTCCATCTCAACCCCAAATAAGGTGATCAGTTAGACCCTGAGCATGTGGATGAGACCCACCAGCCAGACATCTGGGAAAGAATTTTCTGTAGTAACTCAGAGCCCTCCCCATTTAGTGTTCCATCTCTGGCAGTTGGGGTTATTTGCTACTAGCAATCACAGATGGGCCAAATGCCAGTATAGGCAAGCTATCATACCATCCCCTCCATAAACTGATCAAGCTCAGCCTTGAAACCAGTTAGGTTTTTTCCCCCAGTTCTCCCCTTGGAAGGCTGTTCCAGAACTTCACTCCTCTGACAGTTAGAAACCCTTGTTTAATTTCAAGCCCTTTAAAGGAGGCTACAGGCCACGCATGGCCCTGATCTTGGCTAAGCCCCAAACCAGGGAACTCTATGAGGTGTTGTTTTCAAGGGGAGACTAGATAGCAATGCATGCTAGGGAAGGCCATAATAATCACCTCCCTTATTCTCAATAAGAGGGTGGCTGGGAGGGAGAGGGGTAGAGACAAGAATAGATTTAAACAACATCTTTCTGTAACTAATGAGGTCCTACTGTGAGGAGGCATTAGAGATCTCGAGGTGCTTCTTGTAAGAGCAGGACTTAGCCCCAGGGGCCACAATGTTCTTATTGTCCTCCTTGCTGTGCACCGCTTGGCTACCATTCTTCACTACTGATGTGACTGTGTTTCAGTGTGTTGGGTGTTTATAGTTGTGAAGTGCTTTGGGAGGACCTGTGCTGTGTACAATCAGTTCATTTTTTTTGTGTTCACTCCCTGTGTGTCACTTTTTTGTATTACCATAGCAGCCCCAGTTATGGACCAAGACCCCATTGTACTAGGCGCTGTACAGACAGAACAAAAAGACTCCAAGCAGGATTTACAAAGGCTGAACATATTCGCCGAAAGAAACAAGTGACCCAAGTGCCATTACTGGCAGCCCCAGTTATGGACCAAGACCCCATTGTACTAGGCGCTGTACAGACAGAACAAAAAGACTCCAAGCAGGATTTACAAAGGCTGAACATATTCGCCGAAAGAAACAAGTGACCCAAGTGCTAAACCCGTGACTCTTTCTACCAGGCTTTTGTGAGTGCCATGTGATCATGAAAAGGGACTGGGAGC
Organism: Gopherus flavomarginatus; assembly: GCF_025201925.1. Lineage (NCBI taxonomy): Eukaryota > Metazoa > Chordata > Testudines > Testudinidae > Gopherus > Gopherus flavomarginatus. The sequence continues at coordinate 12,950,741 of NC_066623.1, forward strand.
TAACTACAGAGGTTTTAGAGTTTAGAGGAAAACCTGAACTCATAGAGCAGCTGAACTGGAACAGAAAAGCTCATGTAGTGCTGAGGTCAAGCTGATCAAACTGCAGAAAAAACTCCCACCTAGTGTTGGAACTGGAAAAAAATGCTATAGAAAGCAATTGAATGTATTTTTTTTTCTCTCTCTGGTGATTTCACCCTTGCAAATGCTAAACTTAGCAAGTGTATCTCAAAGCCAGACTCTGAAAGTGTGGTTTTAAAGATGAATAATGTCATGTTGGGGTTCTTTTTACAGTTGAAAAAGGAGCTGAATTAATCACTTTCCCATTGGCCATGAAACCATGCTAATGACTGGGGCCATTTGCCACATACTTAAAGACTCACAGCTTAAAATGTGTCCTGTTTAATTACATACTAAAATTGCAATACCCCATTTAAAGCTGAAGCTGGGTTCACGTAATCCACTCAATTTAAATTACATCTCAAGTATTCTGTTTGGCTTTAATATGCACAGAATAAACACTGCAACTAATGACCAGATGGGCTCTTTTACCAACATTACATTTTTGTCTGTATATATGAGATTATTCAGTCAATCCGTCTTAATAGGACTAGATTACATTATAATATATATCGTAACAGATTGGAACAAATAGCAGATTTTTAAAAAAAATACTTGTTTGAATTGTAAAGAATTTTGATTTGAACATTTTTGTGACACATGGCACACTCAAGCAGCAGAATAAGGACAATGGACTTCAAAAAAGCACACTTTAAGAAACTCAGAACTGGTAGGTAAGGTCCCATAAGAAGAGAAATCTAAGGAAAAAAGAAATTCAGGAAAGCTGACAGTTTCTGAAAGAGACAGTATTTAAGGCATAACAGCAAACTATCGTGATGCAAAGGATAGAGAGGAAGAGGCCAATATTACTGAAGCCAGGAGCTCTTTAATTATCTGAAAATTTAAAAAGTGGAAACATGGACACGTTGCTAAGGATTAGTACCAATAAATAAATAAATAAATAAATAACGCACAAACATGTAGAGGCAAACTCAGAAATTCTGAGGCACAAAATAAGTTACACCTAGCAAGGGACATAAAAGGCAATAAGAAGAGGTTCTATAAATACATTAGGAGCAAGAGAAAGATGAAGGAAAGTGTAGGTCCTCTACTTAGTGGGGAAGGAGAGCTTATAATGGATGACTTCTGGAAGGCTGAGTGTGTTAATGCCCATTTTGCTTCAATCTTCACTAAAAATGTTAAGTTTGACCAGTTGTTTAACACAATTAATATTAAAACAAGAGGGAAGGATCACAAGCCAGAATGGGGAAAGAATATTCAGATAAGTTAGATGTATTCAAGTCAGCAGGCCTGATGAAATTTAACGTAGGGTACTTAAAGAACTAGCTGCACCAATCTTGAAACTTGACATGCATCCGACGAAGTGGGTATTCACCCACGAAAGCTCATGCTCCAAAACGTCTGTTAGTCTATAAGGTGCCACAGGATTCTTTGCTGCTTTTGCTAATCTTGAAACTGTTAGCGATTATCTTCCAGAAGACATGGAGGATTGGAGAAGAGTAAACGTAGTACCTATCTTTAAAAAGAGGAACACAGAGAACTCAGGGAATTAAAGACTAGTCAGCCTAACATAGATACCTGGAAAGACACTGGAACAAATTATTAAGCAATCAGTTTGTAAGGACTTAGAGGATAATAGAGTTATAAGTAATAGCCAACATAATTTTGTCAAGAACAAATCATGCCAGACCAACATAATTTCCTTCTTTGACAGGATTACTGGCCTAGTGGATGGGGGGCAGGTGAAGCTGTGATATATCTTGATTTTAGTAAGGCTTTTGACAATGTTCCATATGACATTTCTCATAAACAAACTAGGAAAATATGGTCTAGATGGAACTGTAATAAGGTGAGTGAATAATTGGCTGAAAGAGCATACTCAGAGAATAATTATCAATGGTTTGCTGTCTAGCTGGGGGGACATAACTAGTGGAGTCTCTCAGGAATTTGTCCTGCGTATGGCACTATTCAACATTTCCATTACTGACTTGGATAATGGAGTGGAGAGTCTGCTTATGCAATTTGCAAATGACACCAAGGGAGGGTTGCAAGCACAGTAAAGGACAGTACTTGAATTCAAAATGACCTTGACAAATTGAAGAATTGCTCTGAAATCAATAGGATGAAATTCACTAAAGACAAGTGCTAAGTACTGCTACACTTATGAAGAAAAATCAAATGCATAACTACAACATGGGGAATAACTGGCTAGGCAGTACTACTGCAAAAAAGGATCTGGGGGGTTATAATGGATCACATACTGAAGATGAGCTAAAAATGTGATGCAGTTGCCAAAAAGGCTAATATAATTCTGGGGTATATTAACAGGATTGTCATACATAATACCCGAGAGGTAATTGTCCAGCTTCACTTGGCACTGATGAGGTCTCAGCTGGAGCCCTCGGACCTGTTTTGGGTGCCACACTTTAAGAAAGATGTTGACAAATTGGAGAGAATCCAGAGGAGAACAACAAAAAAGATAAAAGGTTTAGGAAACCTGACTTATGAGGAAAAGGTAAAAAAACAACAAGTGGGAGTTTTAGTCTTGAGAAAAGAAGACTGAAGGGGGATCTGATAAGCCTTCCAATATGTTAAGGGCTGCTATAAAGAGGACACTGATCAATTGTTCTCCTTGTCCACCAAAGGTAGGACAAGACAAGAGGCAATCGGCTTAATCTGCAGCAAGGGAGATTTAGGTTAGACATTAGGAAAAGCTTTCTAACTGTAAGGGTAGTTAAGCTCTGGAACAGGCTTCCAAGGGAGGTTGTGGAATCCCCCATCACTGGGGAGGTTTTAAAAAACAAGTTAAACAAACACCTATCAGGGATGGTCTAGAGATATTTGGCCCTGCCTCAGCACAGAGGTAAGGACTAGATGACCTCTCGAGGTCCCTTCCTGCCATACATTTCTATTATTTTGTATTTGCTTCCAGCAACATTCAAGTGCTGAAGTTTGACTTGTGAAAATACACACACAAAGCAAAATTTTAGCTTGTCTTGCACATTTGCTAAAAGTTAATTTTTATTGTATTGCATATTTAATTCTAATTTTTGTTTGCTAAGGAACTTTGTGAGAATTGCCAGTTTTATAATCTAATATTTAACTGAGTGGCTAATTTTTAGTTGTAGAAATTATTCAGTCAGGGAACAGAAACATGCCACATAATTAACCAACATAGTAAGAGCTGTGAATTGAATAGTTGAGTGTTCACAATTTGAATGCTCTGCAGCCCAAGAATTAATCATTGAGTGAATTCGTGAATAATTTTGCATGACACGTACCTTCTAACATTCTTAAATCTGTTCATGGATTATTCATGGACAAAAGAGTGAAATTTGTCAAATTATTTATTATTTCACTTATCTTTAGTTGTAACCAACTCAGATTAGGGGCCCCAGCCTAGGGGAAAGGCATGACAAAAGCCAATGGTTGAAAGTTAAAGCCATTCTGTTAAAGCCACAAATTTTGAACAGTGATGGTGAGTAACCATTGGAACAAACTGTCCAGGGAAGTGATGGATTCTCTGTCTCTTGAAGTCTTCAGATCAAGACTGGATGCCTTTCTAGAAGATATGCTCTAGCCAAAAAAGTTATTGTGCTCAATACAAGGTAACAGGGTGAAATGCTATGGGGGTCAGATTAGATCTAATGGTCCCTACTATACAATACTGTGTTGTTTTATTTTAATGGAAAGGACTGATGGTTCAAATCCTGTAGGTTAAGGCTCAGAAGATGCTAATATGGACAGCACATATGATGTGTTTCCAGTAACTTTTTATATCCCTTGTGGCATTATAGCTAAAACAATGATAGTACATACTACTTCCAACAAGAATAATGGAGACATAATTGAGGACTGGGGACTTGCAAAGTATGATAAACTGGGATATGTCTGGGTAACGGGGAGTGAGTGAATCTGTGATGTCCACCGAACATCTGTAAATCTTACTAAACTACATGTCACAAAAGTAGTGTTTGCTACAGATCATCTGACTGTGCCCAAAGATTTTGCTGCAGTTGATAGCTCTGGTATAATATATGCAAACGTGTGTTTCAGGAAGAAGCCAGGTTTCAGGAAACAAACAGAGGTCTACACCAGGTACTTCTTCCTTCTCTATCAGAGATGAGGGCCAGAGTTTCCCACAAGTTATCCCTGGTAACTACAGCTCATTGGCACACATCAGATCTCCCTGTGCCAGAAAGACGAGGCCAGCCCAGACTGGGGAAGAACTGCACATCAGTCATAGTAGGCTTTACATTGCTAATCCAGTGAGGGGATTCTCTTTCTTTCAAACCATTTTTTTCTTCAGAAGTATCCAGTCTTTCAAAGAGTAAATTCTTGCCTAAAAACAACTGACAGTATATTAGAGGCTTATTTAGTGACTCCCAGCCATTATTGTAAGTCTTTGAAGTAATAGTCATTGGAATGTATTGGAGGAATATCAAAAGCATATGTTCATCTCTGCAGAGATACTTCCAGTGAGGTGCACTTACATCGCAAACATGACCTCCACAGTTGTCAATATTTCTTTCATCCACTCTTTCTACTGAAAGCATATTTTCATGGAGAGATCTGAGAGGTCACCTAGAGCCTAGTTCTCAGGGGCATAATCTACACATCTTCACTAGCTCGTGGTTGTAGAAAACTCTGTCACCCAAAGGCCAGTTACTGCCACCTTTCCTCCATGAGTTGCCCTCTTCATTTCAATGAAAGGTACTATTATGCAAGATATGAAACAGACTCTAGCCCTAAACAAGTAGTTGCAGTAAACAGAGTGTTATATTGCAATGCCATTAACCACCTATAAGAATAAGTTTGTGACTCACCTACTTCACAATTCTTTGTTTTTAAAGTGCTTAGAGTTCCTCAGATGAATGGTGTTACAGAAATACAAAGTATTGTCTGATGAAAGTGAAATAGCATCCTCCCTGAATTCTGTACCATTGTGTGGCTCATCTTGTTCCTTGATCCCGTCAGGCTTATTGAGTTTCTTCAGTGTTAACAGCAATAAAACCTGCGACTTGTCCTGGAGCAATTGAACACGTTTGTTCTTTTCTACTCAATAAGGACATATTCTTTCCTTTCACACTTAAGTGTCATCACATCTAAAGAATCACGTGAGGCTAATATCCTGGGGACTATGGGTCAGCATTGGGGCACACTGTATGAAGGGTTCTCCAAGAAGGTAACACTACTAATGCACCCGTGGTGATCCTCTGGCTAAGTTAAGGGTCCATGACATGCTTTTGTGAGTCAACCAGATGTTGATTTTTTCATCCTACCTCCCCTCCAGTCTTCTTCATTGGAACCAACAAAAGATATCCATTAAGCAATCAAACCTGGAATTCAGCACCCCACCTGACATATATTCATCTCTTCCTCTTGGTGTATTCTTTGAAGGTTTCTCTTGTACCTGCAATCACATCACACTACAATGATACCACCCCAAATTCCTTCCAGTGTCAGTCATCACTCCCTCACTGAGTTCCCCATGGATTCTAATATCGTCCAGTGCCCATCAGCAAACAGACAACAACTCTAAGCCTGGTATATTAAAATCCAGACCCTTCCAAAATAATTAAAGTCTTAGAGGCCATTATATGCATTTTGATATCCTGCCTCCAAGGCTGCAGGATACCTACCACATTCTCCCACTTCCCTAAAGTAGCATGCATTTGCCTTTGCAATGTGAGGATGCGATTACAGAAACTACAGGAGTTTGCTCTCCTCTAAACAGCTCTGTTTGAAGTAGACTACTGGTCCAGGACAGACAAGGGAGATAGTGTTGCGACCTTTACAGCTTTTGTTGAGAGTGAAAAGGAAAATATACAGTGACAGAAAGAATCTTGACTTTGATCGTTGCCAGTTACAGGAAATCAAAACATAACCTAATGTGGCAGAGGGTGGAGTAAAGGGGGGAGGAGGAGAGATAAAATATTGCCAGGTCAATTTCTGCGTTATTTTCCTAGATCAAAAGAAGCTTGGTAGTTTCATTTTTATTACAGTTTCCTTTTGTTTCTGTTTTTGGCTTTCTGTCCCCGTCCCTGCCTCCCCACTGCCAAAATCAATAAAATAGGATAAGTGATGCTATAAAACATTTTTACTTAATTTCTTTTTGAATTGAGTATATTGTTTTGCCAACTGCAGTTTTGAGCCTTTGCATTCCCAACTTGGAGTTGTGCATGTGTCACTGAAGGCAGAATCCGGCCCACACTATATCTTCACATGTTTCACAGTTGGTATGTAAGTACCTGATCCTGCAAACACTGAAGCACCTGAGTAACTTTCCTTACAGAAGTAATCCCTTGGACCCTGGCGTCTGTGAGTTTACTCATGTTCTTACGTATTTGTTGGAGATGACCCTAACTTGATAATTTAATTTTAAATGACTGAATATAATTCAAATACTCATATATATATATATAGGTTTGAGCCACTGAAAATCCATTGCCTGCAGCTCTAAGTCTTGTTTGTTTGCCAGGTTTTGAACTGACCTTTTAAATATGTTTTTTCTTTGTTAACACGCAGGGAATTCAGTTGTATTCCATTGATCTGTGGTTTGAGCATTGGCCTGCTAAACCCAGGTTGTGAGTTCAATCCTTGAGGGGGCCACTTAGGGATCTGGAGCAAAAAATCAGTACTTGGTCCTGCTAGTGAAGGCAGGGGGCTGGACTCGATGACCTTTTGAGGTCCCTTCCAGTTCTAGGAGCTAGGTGTATCTAGGAGCTAGGTGTATAGTCAGCGCCCAGATGCCTTGCTGCTGGGTGATGACTATGGCTCTTGCTTTTATATACATAAAATAATATTTGTTTTGCAGAATAAATGAAGATCCTAAATGCCTGCTGATTATGTACCATAGTGCCAGGCATGTACAAGAAATGCTGTAGAGACAGACAAACAGCACAAATACCTTTACTTGGCATCTGCAAGGGCGTAATTGACCACCACACCTCTACTGCAACAGATGTAAATGGGTTTCTTCTGGTTTCCATGAAGCAGCATAAAGAACATAACTGCTTGTAACTGCTAGGACAGGTACAGACCCATTTTGTGTGCTCAGACAACCATTTGTGCACACATATGAGGTGGTTTGGTGACTGCCTGAGCAAATGCAGGTATTGCACGTGCAGCCGGCTCCGTGGGCACAATCAGCTGCATGTGCAAAAGTGAGTAAGCAAAACCAGAGGGCAAGGCAGTGCTGAAAATGTGAACCTCATTATCACCAAGATGCTATAAGACTGGCCAGACAACTGTGTCCAAACCTTTGGAGATGCAGAGTTTATTGACCTCTTATAACATAGTTTACAGGCTCACACTAATTATACTACTCATCTTCCCTTGGGGTAAGAGGTTTGATCCTGTCAGTGGCTGAGAGGCTCATGGCAGGTGCTCGTAAGAGATCCACTTTTCGGTATTGAGCCTTAGGATTTTATAGCATATATATTACAAATGCATACATGACAGAGAACCCGCAGTTATAACACCTGTTTCTGCTGCAAGTCCATTGATCTTATCTATACTACCTTGTGTGAAACAGAAAACGGTCTCATTTTACTGGGAGGAATTTGCAGGGTGAACTGTTGCCTTTGTCTGGAAATGCTATCACCACACAATTCATAGGGAACCCCTGCCAGACAGGATTAATGCTCTGATTAACTGGGACAAAGGCCCAGATACCAGCCAGACTTAAATCCTTGATCCCAGTAACTACATCAGAGTCTGTAATGAAACTCATCTGTCGGTCACCAGAAGGGAAATAGTAGCAACAGAATTAAAATTACATGAATGCATTTAAGAGCTCAGGGCGTGATCTGTGAGTATCCATTACGTGATCCAGCCCTGCTCAAGGATGCCGCCTTGTGCTGCATCCATGTAACTCCCATTAATATTACAGAATAAGAAAACAATCCTATTTTAAGGCCTGGAGGACATGCTTAGTATTATTTCTATTACAGTAATGTCCGGAGAGCCCAAGTAGATCAGAGATTCCCTGTGCTAGTTGTTGTACAAACATAGTGAGAGTCAGTCCCTGCCCCAAAGAATTTACAATCTGTTTAAAACCAGATGCAACAAGGGGGACGAATAAGTCTACAGGGAGGATGGGAGTAGGGGTGAGGTTAACATTTTTTGCATAGATGAGATATATGCTACTGGAGAGAGTTGGTTTAACTGATAAGCAAAAATAGTTTTAATCACTCTTGTTTTATAAAGGGACTTGAATCAGAAGCAGAATGTATAATAGGTAAGGCCTGATTCCTTGCTGCATTGAACCTTGTGTCATTACTGACTCCTGTGCATAAGTGTAAAATGCTGCTAAATCTGCATGAGAATTCAAAATGTAATGCAGAGGAGACTCAGACCCATAGGGCTGGAATCAGATTTTACTTATGCCACAGATGTATCTCCATTGACTTCAGTTGAGTTACTTCTGATTTATACCCGTGTAAATAGGTCCATAATCAGGCTCATAATTGAAAAGGTGCATCTCTCAGAAATACAATAGAGAGTTTAAAAATAAATCCTCAGCTGCCATATTAACTTACATAACAAATGGTAAATCAGTTCCAGATTTACCACTAAGGTAAACATCCAGTAAAAGTTGTAATACCAAACGAGCCTGTAGAGGTCAAGATCTGAAGTATCTGATAGCAATGACGAGGCAGATAGACCTTGTATCTGGATTATTTGTGACAAGCAGGGATTCCCTGCTACTCCAGCCTCACTTGTGTCAATGACAAAATAAACTGAGACGCAACATTACCCCAACTATAGACAGCTTAAATAAATGAAGGACCTGCCATTTACAGCTCACTGGTGATTTTTTATGAGCCTCCTCCATTTCAACCAGAGTTGCAAGTATAGATTTTTGTCCTGTGATAGTAGACAGTGCAATCCTTCAGTTCAGCCAGAATTTATTAGGATAAGCTGCAGTTCACTGTGTTTATTGCCTTCGAAAAGAATGATTCAACTATCTAGTGAAGATAGTGAGAGATTTGCTGCCACCTTTTGGTGGATGCATGTTATGGAAGTAGAGTATCAAGTTATTTTACAGTGTAGCTCTCACCCTTACTCAGCCATTATAAACACCTGCTTTCTCTGCTCTGCCTTAGTCCACTTGCCAAGTTCTCTATGCTCCCCACTCCACCAAGTAGCAGTGGATCTCACCCCTTATTGGATCATCCCACACAGCTAGCACCTTGTCTCTTTCTACAGGCAGGATCTCGGCAGCTCTGCTTCTGCTGGCCTATCCTCTAGCACTGGTCTGACGCCTCCTGGCAGATGTGTGTCATTGGGGCAGTGCCTGCCAGGTCAGGAAACAAGCAGAAAATGAGAAGTTCCAAATTTGATCCCTCACCAAAGCACTAACTTGATTTACCAAACTAACTAAAAGTAAAAAACACCAAGTTTGGGGATTAGTAGAGCTATGATTTTGATATATAATAAATAGGTATGAACCTCATCTCCCCAGGCCTGATTCTCTACAGGAAAAATGGCAGAGATTAGCTGCTAGATATTAGCTAACTACAAGTACTTTCCCATCCACTAGGTAGTATGTGCATTTGCAGCAGCTTCCTAGATGGCACTACCGCTGCTTTGCCTTTTGATCCCAGACTCTCTACTGGTTCAAAAATTCACTGATGTCATGGCCTCATCCTCAGTGGTAAACTTTCCTTCTACATCTCCCCTGTTCAGGGACAGGCTGGCCCACTTCTACAGTGTTTGGGGCTTGATTACCATGGATAACTAGGTCCTGAGCACCATCAGATTGTGTTATGTCGGACGGTTCCTCTCCATCTCTCTTTCCATCTCTTTATCCTATCCCTCTTTGGGACCCCTCTCATGAGACACTGCTCCTCGAATGGGTTCAGTCTCTGCTGGCTTTGGGGGCTGTAGAAGAGGTCCATGTGCATCATCCAGGTCAGGGATTCTACTCCGAGTAGTTCCTGGTCCCCAAGGCCAAGGGAGGGATGAGAACTACTGTTGACCTTCGTGATCTCAACAGATACATCAGATTCATTAGATTCCGTGTGGTCACCCTAGCAACTATCCTCGCCACTCTGAATCACAACAACTGGTTTGCTGCCCTGGACTGTCACCCACACAAAATTATCTGTAACTCATACACTCTAGGGCAGGGGTGGGCAAACTTTTTGGCCCGGGGAATAGAAATTGTATGGAGGGCCATGAATGCTCACAAAATTGGGGTGGAGTGTGGGAGGGGATGTGGGCTCTGGGGTGGGGCTGGGGATGAGGGGTTTAGGGTATAGGATGGTGCCCTGGCTGGGACCGAGGGGTTTGGAGAGCAGGAGAGGGATCAGGGCTGGCGCAAGGGTGTGGAAAGGGGTCTGGGTTCTGGCTGAGGGTGCAGGCTCTGGGGTGGGGGTGGGGATGAGAGGTTTGGGGTGCAGGAGAGTGCTCCAGGCTTGGATCAAGGAGTTTAGAGAGTAGGAGGGGGATCAGGGCTGGGGCAGGGGGCTAGGGTGTGGGGAGAGGCTCGGGTGTGGCCCCTGACCCAGCACCCTGGCCGGAGTGGGGATGAGCTGCGTGGTGCAGACCTCGACCCACTGCCCCCACAGGAGCGCAACTGAGATGCTTGGGGCTGCTGAGGGGCCAGCTTAAAACAGCTTGTGGGCCAGATCTGGCCCGCGGGCCATAGTTTGCCCACCCCTGCTCTAGGGACACCCACCATTACCCAATTTCTAGGGCTCAGGATGTAATTTTCTGCAGGTTTGCAGGGCCTTTTACCAGTGAAAGAGCCTGTGATAGGGCCTTCAGTGGCTGGGCAGCCTACTGGCTAGATGGTTGTTTAGGGGCTGGAGAGGGGGACCTGCCCTCCTTCCCTTCCTTTTCCTGGCTCTGAATCCTGGGCCACTCACCCCCCTAGACAGGGGAGATGGATCTTGCTCCTGGCCATTAGGGGGTGAGGGCTCACTATTGTCTGAGCTGCTGCCTGTGTAAGTCTTTCAGTTTGGGGTGTGGCCCTGGTAGTCCAGTTTCCCCACAGTTGGGGCTTGGCAGTAGATTTTCCTTGGCAGGGGAAGACTTACTTGCTTCCAGTGTCTGCGCTGGCAGGCAGGTTGCCTCTGTGCCTTCAGGAAGACACACAGAGCGCTCCTGCCTCTTTGCAAGTTAGCTCCTGCCTGAGCCAGGGGTCCTTCTTTTCTCCCTTTCCCAGACCTGGCGTTGGCTGCAGGTATAACAGGGTGGGGCTAGCTGAACCCACAGGTTTGCTTTAACCCCTGCTGTGCCTGGCAGCCATCTCTCTGCTCCTTCACACATCCCCCCCTCATAACCCCATTTGGGGTTTGCCTCCCCCAACTGTCCTCCACCATCTTGTGAAAAGAAGTCCGCATTCAGATGGGCTCTCCCAGAACAGTGCTGGATGTGGAAGGAGAAAGGCTGGAAGGAGAGGTACCATCTCATGATTTGGGGGTTTGTGTCCTTCATGGCATGAAGCAAGTGGAGTGGGGCATGGTCGGTAACTAAGGTGAAGTGCATGCCCAAAAGATAATAACGGAGCGAGTCCATGGCCCATTTTACTGCCAGGGCTTCTTTCTCGATTATAAAATAGGTCTTCTCTCGCAGGAACAGCTTCCTGCTAATATACAGGATGGTGTGTTTGTTGCCCCTTACTACCTGAAATAGAACTACTCCTAGGCCCACATCTGAGGCATCCGTTTGCAATAAAAACTCCTTGGTGAAGTCAGGGCTGTACAAGACAGGTTCCTGAGAGAGCTGGGCCTTCAGAGTTTGAAATGCCTTCTCACAGGCTGTGGTCCACTGGATCCTTTTATGACTCATTCTCTGAGGAGATCAGAAAGGGGGGCTGCAATGGAGGGGAATCCTAGGATAAAGCAGTGGTAATATCCAGCTAGTCCCAGGAACTGACATACCTGCTTCATTGAGGATGGCATGGGGCAAAGCTGGAGGGCCTGGACTTTGCTAACCAAGGGTCGGATTATATCTTTTCCCAATGTGTTCCCGAGGTCTCATGCTTCCCAAGGTGACACTTGCTGGGCTTTGCTGTCAGGCCGGCCTCCTTGATGGACTGTAGGACCGTGGTCACATGTTTCAAATGGTGCTGCCAGTTGTGACTATAGATCACCATATCATCTAGGTACGCAGCTGCATATTCATTATGGGGGCGGAGAATTTGGTCCATTAGCCGCTGAAATGTAGCCGGGACCCCATGCAAGCCGAAGGGCACGGTCTGGAACTGGAAAAGCCCAAAAGGGGCAGAGAAAGTGGTTTTTTACCTGGACTCGAGTGTGAGAGGGATCTGCCAATAGCCCTTCATTAAATCTAAAGTGGTGCTGTATTCCACCTTTCCCAGCCAGTAGAGCAGTTCATCAACCTGAGGCACTGGGTAGGCACTGAACTTTGATGCTACACTGACCTTGTGAAAGTCTATGGAAAAGAAGGTGCTTCCATTGGGCTTAGGGACCAGTACCACGGGACTTTTCCAGTCGCCGAATGACTGACTCCTCAATCACCCCTAATGCAAACATTGAGTGGAGTTCCTCTTTCATGGTCTCTCTAAGCTTCTGGGGAAGGGGCTGGGGGTTTTCTCTGACCTTAATGCTTGACTCCGTCTGAATATGATGAGTTATCAGGTGAGTCCGCCCTGGTTGGGTTGAGACTTATCAAGACTAAGCTTGATAAGTTTATGGAAGGGATGGTATGATGGGATAGCTTAATTTTGGCAATTGATCTTTGATTACCAGCAGGTAAGTATGCCCAGTGGTCTGTGATGGGATGTTAGATGGCATGGGATCTGAGTTACTGCAGAGAATTCTTTCCTGAGTGCTGGCTGATGAGTCTTGCTCACATGCTCAGGGTTTAGCTGATCGCCATATTTGGGGTCGGGAAGGAATTTTCCTCCAGGGCAGATTGGCAGAGGCCCTGGAGGTTTTTCGCCTTCCTCTGCAGCGTGGGGCATGGGTCACTTGCTGGTGGGTTCTCTGCAGCTTGAGGTCTTCAAACCACAATTTGAAGACTTCATTAACTCAGAGGTTAGGAGTTTGTTATAGAAGTGGATGGGTGGGATTCTGTGGCCTGCTTTGTGCAGGAGGTCAGACTAGATGATCATATTGGTCCCTTCTGACCCTAAAGTCTATGAGTCTATGAGAAAATGGAAGACAAGGCAGTGACCGTTCTTGTGCCTGGCCTCTCTGCTTGAGGTTAAGATTATCCTCAGTCTTGACCATCCCAGGGTTTGAGGCCTCCGAGGCCTGTGGGCCTAGTTTGGGCTCTGGTGGGTAAGGTGCTATTAGTAAGCCTTCCTGAGCTTTCCACGGTTTTAACAGGTTCATGTGGTAGATCTGTTGAAACTTACGTTTGTCAGGTTGCTTGATTTCATACTTCACACACTGGATCACCTCGTATGTTTGTTGCCAGAGGGCCAGGAGCTTTGACTCTGACCTGGGCAAGAACAACAGCACCTGGTCACCAGGCTGAAATTCCCGGAGGCGTGCCCGTTTATTTAGCTTCTTGGGTATCCTGGGCATGTAGGAGGTTCTCCCTGGCAAATGAACCTAGGGCCTTAAGTTTCCTCCGCAGGTTTAGCACATACTGTACCATGTCATCGGCTCGGAATGGTTGCTCCTCCCACATTTCTCGAACGAGTCTAAAATCCACTGGGGTTGCCTCCCAGATAAAAGCTTAACTGGTGAGAAACCAGTGGAAGACTGCGGTACTTCTCGGACCACGAACAAGAGAGGCGGGAGCAGCTGGTCCCAATATCAGACATCCATCAGGATGAACCTTTGGAACATTGTTTTCAGGGTTTGGTTAAAGCGCTCTACCAGGCCGTCCGTTTGGAGATGGTATACAAACTTCGTAAGGTCTTGATCTTAAGTAGACAGCAGAGCTGTTTAAACGTTTGGGACATAAAGTTTGTCCCTTGATCTGTCAAGATTTCCTGGGGCACCCCGACTTGGATGAAGATGTTCATAAGTTCCATCGCCACCCCTTTGGTGTTCATGGAGCATAATGGCACTGCTTCGGGGTACTGGATCACACAGTCCACTACAACAAGGATGAATTGGTATCCAGCGGCACTCTTCTCAAGAAGGCCGACTATGTCGACTCTAATCTGCTCAACAGGTACACCTACAAGTGGAGGGGGAGATCAACGGGGCTCTCTCAGCTGGCTGTGGTGCGGTAAGCTGACACTCTGGGCATGAGGCACAGAAATTGTCCACATCTCGGTAGATTCCTGGCCAAAAGAACCAGCCTAAAATCCTGGCCAATGTCTTTTCCCTTCCAAGGTGTCCAGCCATGCGTATGGCATGGATGAGCCACGTAACTTCCTTCTGGTGAGGCCGGGGCACCAAGAGTTGATGTCGAACCTTTTCGGTTGGTTGATTTTTCTCTGTGTGGTACAGATGGTCACCTTGAATCTCAAAGTGTGGGAACTGTCCCGCTTGGCGGGGTTTGACAGTCTCCCCATTCACCACTGCCACTTGAGCGTATGCCCAGCTCAGGGTGTCGACAGTCTGTTGCTCCTCCACAAAGTCAGAGAGGTGAGTCAGGATCTCTGATTCAGATAATGGGGTGAGTTCCCCTCCTGCCTGGAGGAGTCCTGGTGGGCCCGAGTTGGTGCTGAGGCCTGTGATGCTCCTTCACCAGGGTCAACAACCTCCCCCATGCCCACAAGGGTCACTGCTTCAGGCCGACTGTGGCCCAAGGTAGGGTCCTTGACTGTTGGACGGGGGCCCCACCAGGTCCACTAACAATTCCCCAAAATAGTCCCAGTCCTGGCTTAAAATAACTGAGTAGGGCAGTGTCAGGGCCAGACCAACCATCAGGGGCTCTTCAAATTTCCCTATTGTTAAAGTCACTTCCATGTGGGGGTAGGTCCTCACATCCCCATGCACACACTGCAACATGATGGTGCCCTGAGTTGGGCCAGGATTAGGCACTACTCTATTTCATAGCAGGGTCTGGGCACACCTCAAATCTACGAGTCCCATCACTTCTTGCTGGATCCCCAGGGTGCGCTCGTGCCTGTGGAGTCCAGATCTTCCCAAAGCTACATTCCATGAACAGGCAGTCTCTGGACCAGTGCCCAGAATGGCCACATGTGAAACCCTAGTCTTGCTCTTGGGTGGTGCATGGGGTTTCCTGCCTGGGTACCCGGGCGGTTGGGTCATGATGGGCCTCCCTGATCTCTGGTCCAAGCAAGGGCCCTGGTCGGGCCACGGATGGGGCTGTGGTCTCCTGAACTGCGGGGTGGGTAACCAGCTCTGGGGGTCTGGACTGGTGGGCCCTGGTGCCACCAAGGCGTTGGATCGGTGTTCACCAGGAACTTGGTGAAGAACTCTCTCAAGACTTTCCAGGGAAAGGAGTTAGTATTTGGGAGTGGTGGCAGCAAAACCAGATCTAAGCTGGTAGTTAAGCTTAGAGGTGTTAATGCAGGTCCTCACATCTGTACCCTGAAGTTCAGAGTGGGGAAGGAACCTTGACAGTGGTAGATTCCCCTTGGCAGGGGAAGACTTACTTGCTTCCAGTGTCTGCGCTGGCAGGCAGGTTGCATCTGTGCCTTCAAGTCGACACACAGAGTGCTCCTGCCTCTTTGCCAGTCAGCTCCTGGCTGAGCCAGGCGCCCTTCTTTTCTCACTTTTCCAGGCTTGGCATTGGCTGCAGGTATAACAGGGAGGGGCTAGCTGAACCCACAGGTTTTCTTTAACCCCTGCTGTGCCTGGCAGCCATCTCTCTACTCCTTCACAGAGCCTTACACAGTAATATCCTTATCCTCTATTTTCTGACAATTACCAAGCAGAATACACATGCTAAGCACACAATGCTAGTCTCATCAGTCCTGATCAGACAGGTGAACTTTCCCTGTTGGCCAGACAAGGTCAGTGTCGTCTGGAGTCTGGTTGCTGCACATCACGGACATGCAGAGGATTCTTAACACTTCTGATCTTAGCCTGTGTCTTGGAGGTGAGTTCTTCTTCCAGGTCTTTCCCTATTCTTCTGTTCCCTTTCCTGGTCTCCTTCTTGGACCCCCGTTTATATAGTGAAACTTGAGTCCTGCTTAGCTATTCCTTAACCAATTATTTTACTAACCAATCATAACATATTGTAACAAAATTCTCTAATCAATCATACTCCACCACCTTCATTAATTTATACCTATCAAAATTAATTAGGTAGCAGACAGAGATCATACAGACAAGCAATAGGGAAATGGGGACCATAATGACAAAATAATAAAGAAATGAGGATTTCACAACCACAATTATTGATAAGTGGTTTCTTGCCAGACGGACTGCTATCAGACTAAGTTTTCTTTAACCATCTTAAGATCTGTTTCTTTATCCGATGATAGTGGGTGCTGTTAGGATGAGGTCTCCTTAACAGTCCCACAATTCTATGATTCTAAGTAACTGTCAGCTTGGAACATTAATACAAAGGCTCTGTTTTTAGAACAACTGGCTCCATCGCTATGCATGAACACTAAGGTCCATCCATGCAGATCAGTTTACAGGGCTGAAGCTTTAATTTGATATTTGGTATTGTGCATAGCTTCCAAACTGAGTTGCTCCTGGCAGTAGGCAAACCTAGTACTGTGGCAACAGTAGCTGTGATCAGTAAAAGCAGTGGCTGTCACTTATCTCCCATCCACAGGCATTTTAAAAAAACAAAATTTTACTTGGAATCCTGCACTCATTGATGGGGGAATTGAAGGAGGCTAGTTCTAACGGTGATATTTATCCACAGTCTCTCTTTTACTCTCCCTCTTTCCTAACGTTCTTTTTAATGAAATCCAAAAGTTTTTGTAATGAAATCCAAAACCAGTTTCAGCTGGTTTCATGCTCTGTTACTTAGCCCACATTTTTGGTTTGTATGTCAAGCAGTTTGGCAAGGTCTGAAAACTCTGGTGTGCCACATTTTAAGTAAATTCACCTCTAATCTAATCTAATCTAATCTAATCTTTATAATGCACCCATCGTACTAATATCTAGGCATGATCTACAATGCTGAATGAGAATAGCATTTTTCTATTTGAGAGGGCCATGATGTCCATAAAAAATTACTCCTTTTGACCTGAGCACTTTGCCAATATTTGAGGTCTTGCAAATTGTTTACAGTAGGAGAAATTGGTGACAGTGTCAGATATTTCTTTGACACAATCCTGTTTATTTACAGAGAATTCGCACAAAGTCCTGTTTCTCTGAACACTGTAGGATCAAACGACCGGAGGCAATTTCATTGCTCACACTTTCAAGCCTGCCTTTCCAGCCAGCCCAAGGTAGATTGCCTCTTTTTCGAACAATTCACAGTTCTTTGGGTTTGATTTCAGATTGGCAGCCTGAATCTTATAACAAACTATTTGTATCAGTTCCTGTTCAGAAGGTTTAGCATGGACCAGAATGTCATGTAGGTACAATTCGCAGGCTGAGAATGGGGTTGAAAACTGTTGTAAATGTCCTGTTTCTGGCAGACCCAATTCCTTGTCCAAGTGACTGACTTCTTCCACTGTGATCTATGACCTTTAATTTCTTTTTCAAGGTTTTTTTTAGCTCCTTAAATTTCTTCTAGCAAAATTCTAGGTAAGAGGGGATCTACTAAAACTAAACCACCTATTTGATCTCCAAAGGAGACAGTGACTGAGGAATTTTCACCCATCTCAAAATGGTAGCAGTTGTGTTTGAAACTTGGACTTCTGTAATTTGAGCAAGAACTCCGGATAGTGAGACAGTGGATGAGGTAATAATTAGTCTGGATTTCATTGTGGCTAATAATTGTGTAATAAATGCTAAGAAAGGTGTCCTATGAATTCATTCTGTGGAAATTCCCTTTAAAGATGTGGCACAAATAAGACCAATTATTTTAGACATCTGGTTTGCAGTAAGCAAGTTGTCTTACCTCCAGCAGCATGTTGAGGGTAGCTTTCGACCAAAAGGAAGGTGGTTGAGACCTGCTTTAAAACCCAGGTTCTCAGAGGAATTTTAGCTGCTATGGTTCTTGGTAGTGGGAAGTGGGAATGGATTCCTGTTCATTTACTAAATGTTTCTGATAAACAGCAAGTTGAGAAAAGGGAACTACAATTGCAAAACAAGAACCAGTGGATCTAGTAAAAACAAGGGAGAAAGGGGTGAAAGTGAGCTCTCAGAGTTCCAGTACAGTGCTCTACATTTCAATAAAAAGCAGCCACAAAGCAGGCAGAAAGCAGCAGAAAAATACAGAAGACAGCAAGAGAGGCACCTGTAGTGTGGCCCTGAGAGAAAACCAAGGGAGAGTGTTTTGGGCAAAGTGCTGGCTGCAAAGGGAAGCTTGGGATTGTGAGCAAGGAAACTGTCTCCTGTTGTTTGCTCCTACCGTGTTTAGAGAAATGGGACTTTGTGTACATTATTTGTAAATAAACAAGACTGCATCAAAGAAATAACCTGACTGTATCATGAATTTATCCTCTTAATGCAAGGTCCCAAATACTGGCTAATGGCTCGGGCCAGAAATAGTAACCGTACCAAAATCAACACCCCTTTCTTAGGTGGGATTATCATTTTTTGTACTTGAAGGGGTAATGCTGCTAAGCTATCTTGCAGAGACTGGTATTGGACAGCAAGGACCTCTTGCCCATGGGGTGCTAGAACAATTTTTTTGGTGGGGGTGCTGAGAGCCATTGAACTAAACTGTAAACCCTGTATTTAATGGAAATTACTTCAAGCCAAGGGATGCGGCAGTACCCTCAGTTCCAGCACCTATGCCTACTTCCAGCACCTACGTCTTGCCCTGAAGGAAGCAAGACTTGGGTGATGCTGGTCTCTAATAGCAGGGAGCTCCTCAGCTAAGGGTCTTTTGAAAAGGATGCATTGTCCTCAGCCATGTGAATTTCACCAGGGCTCAGTCAGTCCCAATATTCCCGTTAATCACCACTGTTCTCATTCATGAGTTTGCTGGAAATGGTTAACAATGTAAAACTCAGTGATTTTGTCTGTATGACTTTGGGCTTTACCTCCCGTTCCCCCCGCAGTGGTTGTCTGGCACATTCCTTGTCTCCCTCCATGCAGTCCTGCATTTCAGCCTGTCTGACAGCTCCTCATGGATGGGTGGCTATCATCTTTCATTTGACGTGGCCAGTAATAAACTTATTATTCCTCTGAAACCGTCTCTGTCACTGTTGACACCATCACCCACCTCATCGGGGTCATTGTTAACCAGGGCCGACTCCAGGCACCAGCCAAGCATGCTTGTGCTTGGGGCGGCAGATTCCAAGGGGAGGCATTCCGTCCATTCCTAGGGCGGCATGGCCACCCTTTCTTTTTCTTTTTGTTTGCAGCTCTGGCCGCCCTGTAGCGAGTGGCTGCGTGGAGGAGGGGAGCGCCCTGCTGGGAGCCGGCTGCGCGCTCCATTTGCCCCAGCCGGTGCCAGGTCTGCAGCAAGCCCGGCAGCCCGCATCCTTCCCTCCCCGCCGACTGGAGCAATGCGGAGCCCTCCCGGCAGGCGGCGTGGTGGGAGGGAACGAGTGGTCAGTGCCCTGGCTGAAAGAAGCCCTGACTGCCCCCTTCTCTCTCTCCCCCCCCGCTCCCTCCCCCTCCCCACTGTTAGCCAGGGTGTACACTCCACTGCCTGGGGCACGTCTGCAGTGCAGGGAGTCCTGCTAGCCGAAAGTTTGCACCCTGGGTCCGGCCTCCCCGCAGGTTTTTTTTTTTTTACTTGGGGCGGCAAAAAAGCCAGAGCTGGCCCTGTTGTTAACTCTTCTCTGTTCCCTTCCTTCCCAAAGTCAGCCACTGTCCAACTCCTTCCACTTCTTCCTACACAATATTTTTAAGATCTGATTTTATTTTCTCTTCAGACAGCGTTCTCCTTTTTTTCAGGCCTTGTTGTCTCCTGACTTGATTGCTGCAACCTCAGCATAGTGGGTCTCCCTACACACACATTGCCTGAGTCCATACAAAATGCTGCTTCTAACCTCATCTTCCATGTTTGATCCAGCACAACCCCTCTGTCAAGTGTAGTGCTGACTATTGTGCTGCACACACTTCAGCACGTGAAAAGCTTTATTTCCATGAGTAACTCCACCGACTTCAGGGACTACTGATTGGACTGGAGTTACCTAGATCTGTGTTTGCTGGATCAGGGCCTTTGATTGTAAAGTCCTTGGGGCAGGGAGCATATTTTCCTCTACATTGGGTACAGTGCTGTATTCAATAAATGAATGTGTTTCACTTTCTGGTTCTACCCACAGCACCAAAATACCATGGCTGGGTAGCAGACAGGGCAAGCGGATGTTTCTTCAGCAAAAAATAGAAGCCGAAACAAACACACACCCTGTTGCCACTAGAACTACAAAGGACACCACAGCAAGGGTTTTATTAGGTCCATATTTGACTGTTTTTTCCCCTTTAATGTGACAAGAGCAGGGGGTGCTGGAACAATTTGCACAGTGGGGGTGCTGAGAAGCCACTGAACCAAACTGTAAAACCCTGCATACAGGGGCAGCTCTAGGTATTTTGCCACCCCAAGCAGGGCGGCATGCCGCGGGGGGCAGGGGGGAGGCGCTCTGCCGGTCGCCAGGGGACGGCAGGCAGCTCTGGTGGACCTCCCGCAGGCGTGCCTCTGCAGAGGGTCCGCTGGTCCCGTGGCTTTGGTGGACCTCCCGCAGGCATGCCCGCAGGGAAGTCCACCAGAGCCACGGGACCAGCAGACCCTCCGCAGGCACGCCTGCAGCAGGTCCACCAGAGCCACCTGCCGCCCTCCCGGCTATCGGCAGAACGACCCCCGCGTCATGCCGCCCTAAGCAGGCGCTTGGCGTGCTAGGGCCTGGAGCCACCCCTGCCTGTATATGATGGAAACCCACTTCACGGGAGTTCCAGCAACCTAGGGTGACCAGACAGCAAGTGTGAAACATCGGGACAGGGGGTGGGGGGTAATCGGAGCCTATATAAGAAAAAGACCCAACTATCAGGCCTGTCCCTATAAAATCGGGACATCTGGTCACCCTACAGCAACGTGCGGGGAGGCGAGGCGAGGAGCTAGCATGCCCTCGCGGCGTCCCAGAAGCTGGAGGTGGATGAGCCTTCTGAGAACAATGCTCCCCCCACGCTGCCAGGGCAGGGCTGTGCCCAGCGGTGCCTTCCCTAGGACTCTGCCCAGCACCGGCTGAAACCACGGGGATGCTCCGGGCCAGCCGATGAGCCGCCCGCTGCTTGTCAAGCCCCGCAAGAGCCCCGCTCCCCGTTCCGGGGCGGCCCTGCCCTGCCCTGCCCTGCCCGCTGTCACGTCTCCCGGCCGACAGGGCGTGTCTGAGCTGCTATCGCGGTCTCTCCACAGGCCGGGCTCCTGCCGGCAAGGTCCGCCCCGCTCCCGCCCCCAGCTGTCGCTCAGCCCCGCCGCAGCCGCCGCAGAGCCCGGCGAGCGAGGTAAGCGCGTGGGCCGGCAGCTGAGCAGCTCTGCAGCCGCCTCCCGTGCCCCAAACAGGCCGCCGCTCCCCGGCCTTTGCAGCCTGCAGGGGATGGAGCAGGGCCGGGGGTGCCTTGCAAAGGCCTGGTGCTCGGTGCCATCGGTCGTGCAATGGGCGTTGGAAAGCCAGGCCCTTGCGGCTGCCTCCACCCGCGGCAAGGGGTGGGCGAGGGTGGGGCGGGGTTCCCTGGAGCGGAGCCTGACCCATGCACCAGCTGCCCAGATCCCAAAGGGCTGAGCCGGTCCCCCCCAGTCACCTTCGGGGGTGGCGCATTCAGGCGGCACTAAACAGGGGGAGTCGGCATCTATTTTAGGCAGCGCCGTGGGTTTGCCAGCCGGGACCCTGCCCGCCGCCAGCCGGCTCGGAGTCAGAGCGGGAGGGGTTTGCAGGGTGGAAGCTGCAGCTTCCTTCTCCACCCCGTAGCCCTAGGAGAGTTAGGCTGTAGGTGACCTCTGGGGAAGGCATGCTCAACACTGGGATTTACCTCAATGCATGATCATTGCACAGGGCCCAACAAGAAAATGTAAGTCTGCCTCCTGGCGAGTAACTGGACTTGAGCTGCTTACATCTCAGTGCAGGGCTGTGCTAGCAGATGAAATAGATACATTATTTTCACAGCTAGGATGATAGGGATATAAATATAGGGCCTACAATTTGTAACTTCTGCATTAGCAAGATTTTACTGTTGTTCATTCTCTATACTGCGTTTGTAACTGTTCTTGATTGGATTTTGGGCTCTAATACTTCCAGTATCTTCCTCCCACCCCCTTGCACTCTGAATGTCCTTAATGCCTTTTTCATGCCTATTTTTTGAGTCTTGACACTAATAAAAAATAATGCTTGCTGTTTATCCATCAGGCTGTTAAAAACTGCAGGATCCTGAAATGTGAACTGCTTTAGTTGGTCTCAGGAATGATATGAGGAAATTCCATAGCAGCTAAGATTTGCATGTTTTAAAATGTACGTGGAGGCAAAATAAGAATATTTTTTCTAACAGTTTAAATATACAACTATATACACTTTTTCTGAAACACTGTTTAGATTATAACCTTTGATATCAGATGGCTTTTGATCCTTTAAACCATGACTTGCTCTATGGTTGATATAAATATGAGCAATAACACATGACAGAGTGTTGGTTATACTAGGATACTTCCATGCAGTGAACATGATTCTGTCATTAATGCTCTGTGCAATCCCATTGACTTTGATGGAGTTGTAGTACTAAGTGCTAATCAATCTGAGAGTTGGCTTGAAGGTAATTGTCCGTCAACCCTGAAGTGTGTTCCTGTTTCTGAATGGCTTCGCTTCCTGAGGTGTGTGCTTCTTTTTATAATTTTTCATTTCCAGATAAAACAAAAGTCATTGGCTATGTCTCCACCAACATGGCTGTCTTGTATGATAGCATGACTCAGCACAGAATCTTTGATTGCCAGTAATTTACCTTATTTTAACTAGCCGATTATCTTCCTTATTCTTGTGGAAAGTGTGAATAAATTATGGGGCTTAGTGATGTTCCAGAAGTTAGGAAATTTCAGCATGAGATATTTAAAAACACACAAACTCCACCCCCCAAAATACTTGTAATTTAAAAAAAAAGAAGTTATTTATATTTTAACTGTATTTTAATACTGGAGCAGTGGGCCAGTTTGAGGATGCTAGGGACTGAAGTCCTTTATCCTCAGAGAAGGCGCAGCCTTGTGCAGCAGCCACAAAAGTTTCCCCACCCTGTCTTGTCATGGTTGTGACTTGGAAGAACTATATCTGGTGGTATGAAAGTAGCTCTATCTCCAAGTCCTTTCTGTCTTTGACCATTAGTTAAAATAAAATTGGAGTAAAATAGGTCCATGCCGTTGAGTTAGTCAGGCTATTTCGAAAGAGCAGTGATAATGATACCAAGGAAAACTGTTCTGATTCTGGTTTGCATTCCAGCTTGCCTTTTGAACGTCAGAAATTAAAATTCTGTCATTCCCTGGTATGAATTGTGTCAGAGTCTCTTTGAAGGACTTTCACACTGTGAAAACTCTTTTTAAAATACAATACCTGCTCCAACTTTACACAACAAGTGATTTATTTACTCCCTCATTTTCTGTACTCCTGTTTCTTCCCCCCACGTGCAGCCTCAACTTTTGTCTGATCGAGCAGTAGAGTCTGAATTGGGTATGGCAACATGAGTGATGTCCCCAAGTCAGTATTGTGACTTCCCTGCAGGATGGTGTCAGCAGAATCTAAGCAGCAAGATTGCAAAGCCCAAACATACTTATTTTGACAACATGGCAGATGAAAAACATAGACGGAGAAAATTGATTTAAGATTAAATATAGCAAATGGTTTTCTACAGTGTGAAAGGAACTAGCAAACAAAAATATCCTGGAGGACCAAATATTGCCCTCAATTTTAACTGGTCAGGCCCATTGATTTGAGGGTGCACTGGTGTAATAGAGCAGGGGTTCCCAAACTTGGTTCTCAGCTTGTTCAGGATAAGCCCCTGGTGGGCTGCGAGATGCTTTGTTTACCTGAGCGTCCACAAGTACCGTCACTCCCAGTGGCGGCAGTTCACTGTTCCCGGCCAATGGGAGCTACAGGAAGCGGCGCGGGCTGGGCCACCGCTTCCCACAGTCCCATTGGCCAGGAATGGCAAACTGTGGCCACTGGGAGCTGCGAGCGTCCATACTTGTGGACTCTTAGGTAAACAAAGCGTCTCGTAGCCCACCAGGGGCTTACCCTGAACAAGACGCAAACCAAGTTTGGGAACCCCTTTAATAGAGGATATAATATGGCCCAGAATGTATAGGAAGTGCTCTTTCCCCTCTTCAGTGCTTTGCCCATGCCTACTGTGCCCTTTGTACCTGGTTAGCTTGCATTGAATTGGTGATATAATTGTGGTAACTCATAGATTTTACTGGCCAACTAATTAACTGTTCGAATTCTGTTCCCATCCTTGCTGCCAGTGATCACATTATTGCTCACTGCTTCCTAAACATGTATTTGCATGAACAGTTGTTAATGTATGGTTTGGGATTTTATTTTTAAAGAATTAGATCCTTGGGACTTGTTCGGCTTTCACAGCCTTTTTAACTTTATTGGCCACAGTGGGGAGCGAAGAATTGTATCCTGTGTGTTTTATTTAATTAGTATCTTAAACTTTGCAAATAACAATAAAACTGTCTTAATTAAAATTGTATTTACACCCATGTAACTCAGATCAGACTCCTCTCTCTTTCTTTAATTCCCTAAACATAAAGATTGTTGAACTGTTCTTATAAATATGTGCTAAAGGGTTTTTAAAAATGCTTATTGTTTGATTAATCAAAGGAGTTACTAGAGTGTGTTAAATACGTCAGTATTTAAGAACAAAACAATTACTTATTTGGATGATGATGTAACTAGTTTGAGAGGGTTTAAAATGCATAATATTTGCTCAGTAAACTAAAAATAGGGCCCTTATGCTGCACACAGTTCCATGAACTCAATGTGGAACTGAGGTTCAAGTCCCTGCTCTGTCACAGACTTCCTGGGTGACCTTCGGCTAGTCACCTAAACTCTGTGCCTCTGTTCCCTGTCTGTTAAATGTACCTCCCTACCTCACTAGCGTATTATGGGGATATTGCTCAGATACTATGGTAATGGGTGCCATATAAGTAAGTATCTTAGATAGTTTGACTCTGCAAGGGCTTACTGAATGGTCTGCCTGTGTGGAAGAGCTTGCAGGCTTTGGACTTATATTTGAGTCATTAAGGTATATTGATTTAAGTGAACTTACAAATTGGGGCAAAATTTGGTCTTTGGTTTCCTACTGATCCATAGTTCAGAGTATTCACAAATATGTGCACTTAGGCCCAGGTCCTGCAAAGACTAACACATGTGCTTTAGGATGACTTGTGTTTAAAGTTAAGCATGTGCATAAATCTTTGCCCTGATCCAAAGCTGATTGCAATCATGACTTGAATGGGCTTTGTATTAGGCTCTTAAACGTCTTTTAAAACAAGGCCTGGACAGGCTTAGTTATTTTTTCAACTGCGAGTAGTTTTTTGAGACACTAAAGTCTGGTTTGTTTTTGTTGTTTTTAGGACCATCATTTTTGTAATTCTGTAATACAAATCCACCATCTCTCCTGGTTTTTTTTAAATGATTTTTAATTTGTAAATTAAATCTCCTGGCCAAAGAATCCAGAGCATTGGTTCAAGTTGTAACTTTCTAGCAACTATTTTAAAAATGAATCAAATTTCTTAGGTTTGTGGACTGTAAGGGATGAGTCCTTGATTTGCCTTCCCTCTTCTGCAAGGAGATGGTCGTTTGTCTCATAATTTGTGATACTATGTCACTGTGGTTTGCACAAATAGTTCACTGGAACATATTGTTGGCTTATATCATGGCACAAAGTCTGCCTTTAAGATGCTCTAAAGGAACCCCACTGTGGAAATGGTAAACTGAAATCCTTTCAAATTCAATAGGGATCATCATTTTCAAGAATTGTTGCATATGTTCAGGTTTATAAGTGAAAATTAGCTTGAACTGAGGTCTAAATCAAGACGTCCTTACTCATAGACTCCCACTAACTTTGGTCCTGCCTGGGTTTTTTCCTTCTTATTTTAAATTTGTGGTATATTTTCCACCATAGAAATATTACTAAAACTACAGGAAAAGCCAATAGTCTATGCAGGGAAAGTTCCGGTATCATAGGAGAGGCATGTTGACTGATGGATAGAGCGCTGAACTGGGATCAGGAGATCTGGTTTCTGTTCCCAGAACTGCCGCTGGCCTGCTGAGTGTTCTTTGGTATATCACTTTGCCTCTCTTTCCCCATCGTGTGAAAATGGGAATAATGATACTGATCTCCTTTGTAAAGCGCTTAGTTCTCTTCACCAGTAGATCTCAATGTAATAGCTAGGTAGTATCATCATCTTCATTATTAATTATATCGTTTCAGCCTCGCTCTGGGAAGGGAGGCTGCTAGCAAACAGATGTATTTAAAATTACTGGGTAAAAAAAAAAAAGACATTTTGTATGACACTCAGGTAAATAAATGGTGGTTTGCATGTAATTGGGTAACTGCTGACACAGGACCCTAAAATTGTGTTATACAATGGAAACTTGCCAGCCTCACAATATATGGAAATATTTAGAGCTAGATTTAGCCCAGGTGGAACTCTGTTGACTTCGGTAGAATTTTCTTAACTGGGGCTGAAT
Organism: Gopherus flavomarginatus; assembly: GCF_025201925.1. Lineage (NCBI taxonomy): Eukaryota > Metazoa > Chordata > Testudines > Testudinidae > Gopherus > Gopherus flavomarginatus. The sequence continues at coordinate 12,977,424 of NC_066623.1, forward strand.
TTGGCCCCTGTTGTCTACAATAAGTAGAAACTGCTGCACACTCTAAAGGAAGGTTCCCATTTTTTCTCTTTACAATTCTGAATTTAGTGCTTACGTTAGTAGCTCTACTGTGAGTCAAGCAGTCTGTTCGGAGTTGCCCCATGTAGCTCTGTGAGTGCCTCAGTGACTCCCAATATTTTCTACTATTTAAGTCTTGGCCTCCTATGAGCAGGGATTGAGTCACGTGGTAGTTTTATGATCTATACACACATCAGGGCAGGGATAAGACCAGCACATTCAGTTTCACTTGTGACCTAGTCTCAGGAATTCCAGAAAGTGAACTCAGGTGAAAGACGAGGGCATGCACTCAGTATGTCCTTAGTCCCTGGTCCTTTATTCCAGTTAAGCATGCTGTAGTCTTAGAGTACGTCTACACTACGGGATTATTCTGATTTTACATAAACCGGTTTTATAAAACAGATTGTATAAAGTTGAATGCACGCGGCCACACTAAGCACATTAATTCGGTGGTGTGCGTCCATGGTCCGAAGCTAGTGTCGATTTCTGGAGCGTTGCACTGTGGGTAGCTATTCTGTAGCTATCCCATAGTTCCCGCAGTCTCCCACACCCCTTAGAATTCTGGGTTGAGAGCCCAGTGGCTGATGGGGCAAAAATCATTGTCGCGGGTGGTTCTGGGTAAATGTCGTCAGTCATTCCTTCCTCTGGGAAAGCAACGGCAGGCAATCATTTCACGCCCTTTTTCCCTGGATTGCCCTGGCAGACGCCATAGCACGGCAACCATGGAGCCCGGTTCAGCTTTTTTTTTTTTTTTTTTTTACAGTCACCGTATGTGTACTGGATGCCGCGGGCAGAGGCGATGCTCCAGTGCTACACAGCAGCATTCATTTGCTTTTGCATGATAGCAGAGACGGTTACTAGTCGTTCTGTACTGTCTGCTGCCGGTGTAAATTGGCAATGAGATGATGGTTATCTGTCGTTCTGTACCGTCTGCTGCTATCATGGGTGCCCCTGGCTGAGGTCGCCCAGGGGTGCAAAGGCAAAACTGGGAATGACTCCCAAAGTCAATCCCTCCTTCATGGTTTCTAAAAATAGTCAGTCCTGCCTAGAATATGGGGCAAGTGTACTAGAGAACCAGTGTATCAGAGAACCAGAGAGCACAGCCGCTCCGTGTCAGATCCCGCAGAAATGATGAGCTACATGCCATTCATGGGGGGTGCCCCTGCAACAACCCCACCCGTTGCTTCCCTCCTCCCCCAACCTTCCTGGGCTACCGTGGCAGTGTCCCCCCATTTGTATCATGAAGTTATAAAGAATGCAGGAATAAGAAACAGTGACTTGTTAGTGAGATAAAATGAGGGGGAGGCAGCCTCCCACTTCTATGACAGTCCAGGCAGGACATTAAGCGGTGCGGAGGAGAGGAGCCCAGCATCCCGCTGCTATGATAGTCCAGGCAGGACAGAATCTTTTCTTTACACAGGAAAGGGAGGGGGCTGATGGAGCTCAGCCCCCAGTTGCTATGATGAGGACGGTTACCAGCCGTTCTGTCCCATCTACTGGGAATGCCCAGGAATCATTCCTATTTTTACCCAGGCGCCCCCGGCCGACCTCACCTGAGGCAAGCCAGGAGCACTCATGGGCTGATGGTGACAACGGATATCAGTCATAGTGTACCGTCTGCCACCAGGGAGGGGAGAGGAGCGGATACTGCTCTTCACTGCTGCAGCATTGTGCCTACTAGCAGCATTCAGTAGACATAGGGTGACACTGAAAGAAGTCAAGAAACGATTTCTTTCCCTTTTCTTTCAGGTGTGTGTGTGTGTGTGTGTGTGTGAGTGAGTGAGTAAATTGACAAGCTACTCCCTGAACCATGCCGGACAATGTGTTTGAACCTACAGGCATTGGGAGCTCAGCCAAGAATACAAATACTTTTCGGAGACATCTGTGGACTGTGGGATAGCTGGAGTCCTCAGTACCCCCTCCCTCCCTCCATGAGCATCCATTTGATTCTTTGGCTTTCCGTTACTCTTGTCACGCAGCACTGTGTAGCCTGTAGATTTTTTTTTCAAACGCTTTGGCATTTCGTCTTCTGTAACAGAGCTCTGATAGAACAGATTTATCTCCCCATACAGCGATCAGATCCAGTATCTCCCATACAGTCCATGCTGGAGCTCTTTTTGGATTTGGGACTGCATCACCACCCATGCTGATCAGAGCTCCACGCTGGGCAAACAGGAAATGAAAATCAAAATTTCGTGGGGCTTTTCCTGTTTACCTGGCCACTGCATCCGAGTTCAGATTGCTGTCCAGAGCGGTCACAGTGGTGCACTGTGGGATACTGCCCAGAGGCCAATACCATTGATTTGCGGCCACACTAACCCTAATCCGATATGGTAATACCGATTTTAGCGCTACTCCTCTCATCAGGGAGGAGTACAGAAACCGATTTAAAGAGCCCTTTATAGCGATACAAAAGGCCTCATAGTGTGGACGGGTACAGCGTTAAATTGGTTTAACGCTGCTAAAATCGGTTTAAACGCGTAGTGTAGACCAAGCCTTATATGCTGTGATGGATTTGTTTTTCTCCTGTAATACAGTAGGCCTCTGTTGACAAGCTGATGCAAACAGAAATAATTATTTTTTCTTTGTCACTGACAACAGTTAAGGTTAACTACCAACTTATACACAGAACGGTTTTTCACCCATTTTAGACACCTCTTTCTATGTTACTTAAATGATTTGCCTTACAAATAGATTTACAATGGACATGGATTTAGCATTTTTATATTATTTCTTAAGTATAGTGATTGCATAAGGGGAGACTAAGCATCTGCCACTGCCCTGGAACCACAGGCAACTGCAGCATTGGACAGCATGTCACAGCTGATTCATCACACAAGCATGACTGCCTCTTCCTGCTGATAGCTTGCTGGGGATAATATCTTAGAACTGAATCCTGGGGCCTGTCTTCGTTCTGTTACATTTGTGTAGGAGTAACTGCATTGCCATTAGTGGAGTTACACAAGTGTAAGTGAGAGCAGAGTTTGGCACTGTGGAATTTTATACAGGAAAATTGTTAAAAATATATAAATAAAACAATAATATTAGCACACAGTCTTGGTGAAAACAAGTTAGTGTAAAACTTTGATTTTAGGGAAAACAACTGAAACAATGTGATCATAAGTGTGTATTGGAAATGCATATGAACTCTAAAATGCTCCTTGTGCTGAGAGCAGTTAGGGCTTCTATAGAATGACAGCAGATGAGTTGCCCTTCACAGCAATACTTACCTGCTTTTCAAATGTAGGGATTTTTAATGCTGTGATTTGGTGCTGCTTGGTCTTTTGGAAATACCCCTTGCTTAATTCTAGTGAGATTTGGCTGTTATTACTGGAAAGTGGCATTGTCTAAACTGTAAGTGGTCCTGATTCTGAATCATCTCAATATGTTCAGGATTCTGGAGTTGCTGGGCCTACCTTGACTATTTTCTGTGAAATGATCTGTGCACTGAGGGCCATAGTTGTGCTATGTTTTTAAATTTGATGGTGGTCTGCGGAGCAGAGGAATTTTTTTTTTAAAGTACTGTAGAAGCATCAACAGATTTGTAGGCTGTTTCCACTGTAGGGAGTGTCATTAAATCTCAGCTTTCATGCTGGCACGAAAAAAGTGCAAAATTGCACCCTAATGTTGTATGCAGCTTCAAATCTTTTGGAATATGGCCTGAACTTTTTTTTAACCATTTAGCTGCTTGATGTCAACCTATTGTTCCTCAGATACTTTGATGTACCCGACTAATAAATTGCAGGCGTTTTCTGATGTGTGTTTTTGTAGCTGTGTTGGTCCCAGGATATTAGAGAGATAACGTGATGAGGTAATATCTTTGATTAGACCAACTTGTGTTGGTGGGAGAGCTTGAAAGCTTGTCTCTCTTACCAACAGAAGTTGGTCCAATAAATGCTATTACCTTATCCACTTTGTCTCTCTAAGGGTCTTCTGATACATTCAGATACAATGTAGTCTGGGTAACTGAATCTGGATCTTAATACAGCTGTTATGCTCCCTTATATACTACTTTATGTGCATTCTGAGAAGACAGTTAAATTTGAGTTAGCTACCACATCTGTTTTGTACACTCTAGGATAGGGATTCTTCACTTATGTAACAGCAAGATCCTATCTTGGCAGGCAACAACTTGTTGAAGTGAATACTTGAGGCTTTAAGTGGCTGTTTAAAAGTGCCTGCCAGCTATTAATGGGTGGTGAAGTTCATATGGAAACAAATTACATCCAAATCTGAAGCAAAAAAAGAGTAGAAGCTGCACCCTCTTGTGTGCATATGATTGGTGGCTTTTTGTTTTGGTATGGCTTTAGGTCTTACATTAAGGCATTGTTTTCTGGCATTGCACAGCTCTTGTGGTATTGAGTCAGGATTGGTTATTCCTGGTAGAAAATTCCCTCTGTCACATTTGCACTCTTCTTTACCGGAATTATGTCATTAATGTCAGAAAACCAAGAAGGATGTTAGGAATATGAAATCCCACTGCAACATCTGGTATTGATAGGCAGGGAGAAACCATCAATTTTGTGGTTTTTAAATTGTAATGTGTGAGGAATAGTGAACTTCTGAATGAGGGAAGGTCTGTAAGACTTCAGGTCTGCTGATTTTGGCTGTCCCTTTCAAAAAATGAAACAAAACACATCAGGGTCACAGCTTCATATCTTGGTGTGGTTTGCTTGTTTTTTTTTTTAAAAAAAAAAAAAGGGGGGGGGGAAAAAAGGGTAGTTTTCTTTCCCCCTGGCATGGCATATCCTACAAACCTCTGTGGGTGTGGGGAGTGAGGGGAAATATGATGAATCCTTCCTTCTTGCTAGCGGGCATTGAACCAGCATGGGGCAAGTTCTGCTGAGCTCATACAACCTGAAGAACTGTTTGAAAATCTGGGCCGAAGCTTGTGGTTCTCAGGATATCCAGGCCAAACAAAGCATCTCACACAGTCACCTCTCCCAGGCTCCATTCTCCCTCGTCTGGTCAGGCCATGCCTTAGAGTTTGCATGGTGCTCTGATTTTGTATCTAGTTAGTATGGAGGGGTAGCCAATGACTGCCTGTTTGGGTGCATTGTATATAGCCACTCTGCCCTCTGTGCAATCCCCTCAATTCCAGTTCTGCACAGTGAATTCAGTTTTTCTCCCCAATAGGCAACAGAAGGGAACAGGGGGATCAGTGTCTAAGGAGGTTTAAAACTCTGATGCCCCAGTGAAAGAACGTTTAGGATGAAGAATAGCCACTCATAGATTTTGCTGGCATAAATTGTATCCTGTTGGACTGTGTAACAGAGGAGCTTACCTTACTCTGTGCTTGGAATCAGATCCTTGGAGTTAGAGGAATTTTGGTGCAACTGACTATAGAGGTTAGCCCATGCTAGGCATGTTCTGAATTAAACCTGGATTGCTCAGTCCCGATTGATTGTGATTCTTACCTTGATTAATGGAAGTAACGAACATAAAGAGAAACTTTAATGAGAACAAAAACCAGGAAGTAAATCATGCAGTTCTTCTTGTAAAAGCATCAGCATTTAACTGCCTTCAAAGGCACAGAAAGTTTCTTCACATTTTACTATCCTTTTTGTATTTGTTTTGCAGACTGTTTCTGATTCAACATGGCATATATGTCTCAGTGATTAATATTGGCCAATAAAGAAAATATCAGTATTGCTGCTGATAGTTATCCAGCACTATAGCTAATTGAGAGCTGATGGTTGGAAAAAGGAGAGTGGCCGTACTGTGGGAGTTTTGCTTAAATTATCAGCTAGAATCTAAATATTGTAATCTGTTTTGTTGTTTTTGCAGAAAATGGCTGTTCCACCTACTTACGCTGATCTAGGAAAATCTGCCAGAGATGTTTTCACCAAGGGTTATGGTAAATAATATCAGGAGGAATTTCACAGGTTTTTCTCACTGAATAACTAATTCCTGAAGCTGTTTTCCTAAGATTTTACTCTCTTCACTGCTAGAAATTTCAGTACATTCTATTAGAACCCATTACCTGGTTTCTGCTACTCTGCTCTATAGGTTATTAATGGAGAACCAGTAGTCCCAGGAACTGGTTGACCAGTAGACCTGTTGCAAAACCTAACAACTAGCTGAAACCAGTGGGAACCAATTGAAAAATCTCAGTTGAAATTTCCACCCAGTCTTAATCAGTTTTGTTTTGAGCTTGTTGACAGCTTGAGTGCTAAATTGAGTGCCTTCTGTGATGAAGACATTTCAAATTATTTTGCAGATGATAATATTTGGGTTCAGGCTGAATTCCAGGGTATTGTAGGAACTGCATCGCACAAACTGAGATTTAGAGTGCTGTCCGTCCTGGCTGGTAAAAACCAGTGGGGAGTTACTTGTTCTCCTGTGGTTGAAGATCATCAATGTCTCCCTTAGGGTGCTCTCTGTTTTAAAGGAAACTGGTGTATAGTACCATTTTATGGGCTAGATTACAATCCCTTTACTCATGTCTAACATTACCTTACTCTGAGCATGGTATCACTGAAGTCAATAGGATCACTTATGGAGCAAGGTACTCCTCAGTAGTACCAGCAGTAGATATTCCAGTCTGACAATGTGTAAGTAGCACCACTGAAATCACTAGGACAAGTGTAGGAAGGTGCTACCTAATATGAATATAAATGGCAAAATCTGTCCTGGCAAACAAGTAATAGGAACAGCTGTCGACTCTTGTATAAATCCTATTTTCTTAGATTGTTCAAAGGAGATGTAGCTGGGAGCTGTAAGAGATAAAACAGAAGTGCTGTTGCTGTCTGTTGCTGTTTCAAACTAATATGTAACAATCTTGTTTTTTTTGCCATTTTGTAGGATTTGGATTAATAAAACTTGATTTGAAGACAAAATCTGAAAATGGACTGGTGAGTTTGGAAAGAGGAAAACTTTTGTATCTATCAACTATATGTTTGTTATGTCCCCATTTCTAAAAGTGGAAAAATATGAATTTCACACCTTTTACACACTGGATTATATTATAATGTGGCTGTACTATGTTTTGCGGTTATCTTTATGTAATGAGATATGTATGACGTAGATATGTTCATTTGCAGAACTATGCCTCACTTGTATAAAATACTAGTTATTCCTTGCATTTTATGAGAGCAGTTATATTACAAGTATCATGGGGTAGCCGTGTTAGTCTGGATCTGTAAAAGCAGCAAAGAGTCCCTGTGGCACCTTATAGACTAACAGACGTTTTGGAGCATGAGCTTTCGTGGGTGAATACCCACTTCGTCAGATGCATGTAGTGGAAATTTCCAGGGGCAGGTATATATATGCAGGCAAGCTAGAGATAATGAGGTAGTTCAATCAGGGAGGATGAGGCCCTGTTCTAGCAGTTGAAGTGTGAAAACCAAGGGAGGAGAAACTGGTTTTGTAATTGGCAAGCCATTCACAGTCTTTGTTTAATCCTGAGCTGATGGTGTCAAATTTGCAGATGAACTTAATTTTTTTCCTACTTGCTAAAATTACAAGTTTATCATTTCTACTCTGATTGCCATTTTTAAAAATTCCTCCCTCTTAGCAGGTGCAGTTTTGTTGAATAGACTTATATATATGGCATAATATTTGTGAGAGAACATTGTACTATGCAATGCATAGGGTGACCAGATGTCCTGATTTTATAGGCAAAAAGAACAGGAGTACTTGTGGCACTTTAGAGACTAACAAATTTATTTGAGCATAAGCTTTCGTGGGCTACAGCCCACTTCTTTGGATGCAACAGACTAACATGGCTGCTACTCTGAAACCTGATTTTATAGGGACAATCCCAATATTTGGGGCTTTTTTTTATATGGGTTCCTATTACCCAGCCCTCCACCCCCATCCCGATTTTTCACACTTGCTATTTGGTCACCCTAACAACGCACCATCTTTCTATAAGAGAATTCTGGAGAAAGGGCTGCAGAAGAGAGCCTGGCAAGCTGGTGAACCTTGTTTCAAATGCCAGGCAAATTGGTAGAAATTATAGAGAACAGAATTGTCAGACACACAGAGAAACATGATTTATTGGGGAAGAATCAGCATGGCTTTTGTAAAGAGAAATCATGCCTCACCAATCTATTATAATTCTTTGAGGGAGTCAGCAAGCATGTGGACAAGGGTGATCCAGTGGATATAGTGTCTTGGATTTTCAGAAAGTCTTTGACAATGTCCCTTACCAAAGGCTCCTAAGGGAACTAAGTAGGCACGGGGTAGGTGGGAATGGTAAAGTTTGCAGATGATACAAAATTATTCAAGATAGTTAAGTCCAAAGCAGACTGCATGGAGTTACATAGGGTTTCTCACAAAACTGAGAGACTGCGCAACAAAATGGTAGATGTCATTCAACGTTGATAAGTGCAAAGTACAATACAACCTTGCTATAACGAACATGTCAGGATCTACACAGTTTGTTCGTTATAGCCAGGGGTTCGTTATAGACAGTGAAAGAGCCCTGTCACGTATGGGTGGCGGGTAAAATAGGCCTGCCGCAGCCGCTGGAACCCCGGTTGCAAGTTTGGCGGGGGAAGTTTCTGCTTTATTATGCCCCAGGAAGGTTCGGGGGCGGCTGAAGAAGTGGTATGTGCTATTCAGCTTCCTGGGTTCATCAGTAATGTCCCTTGACTCCAGAGAGATTACTGAGGTACCCAGGAAGCTGAGTAGCAAATACCGCCTCCTCAGCTGCCCTGGAACCTGCATGGGGCTTATCAAAAGCTTCTTCGCAGGAGTGAGAGCTTTTCCCCGCAGCAGCTTGGGGTCTGGGGAGAGGAGGTGCAGCTGTGGCTGGCCCAGTGCTCCTCTGAGCAGGTGTGTGCATGGGAGTGCCTACTGGCAGGAGGGATTGGGGCTCAGGGCTTTGATTAGCCTGGGGCTTCTCTGGGTGGGAGGGTCTCAGGGCTCCAGCCAAGGGGGGAGCTTGGGGCTCTGGCTGAGGTTGGTGGCGGGGGATGGACACTTGGGCCTCTGGCCAGCCTGGGGCTCATCAAGCCCAGGGGTGGGATGTTTAGAGCTCCTCCAGGTGTGGGGTGTTTGTGTCTCAAGGCTCCAGCTGTGGGGGGGTGGGAGTGCAGTAGGAGGAAGGGGCGGAGCCGGGGGCTAGCCTCCCTGACACCCTGAAGCAGGGGTCAGAAAGGCTAACAGGATGTTATGGACTATTAGGAAAGGGATAGAAAGTAAGACAGAAAATACCATAATGCCACTATGTAAATCCATTTTATGCCCACTCCTTGAACACTGTGTCCAATTCTGGTCGTCCCATCTTACAGAGGATATAGTGGAACTGGAAGAGATTCAGAAAAAAGCAACAAAGATGATTGAGGGTATAGAATGGCTTCCATGTGAGGAAATGATTAGGGCTGTTCAGCTTAGAAAAGAGACAACTAAGGGGGCGTTATGGAAGAGGTCTATAAAATCATGAATGGTGTGGAAAAAGTGAACAGAGAAGTGCTATTTATCCTTTTGCACAATACAAAAACCAGGAGTTGCCTCATGAAATTAATCAGCAGAGGATTAATTCAAACGAGAGAGAGTACTTTTTCAGACAATGCACAATTAATCTGTGGAACTCATTGCCATGGGATGTTCTGATGTCCAGAAGTATAACTGAGTTCATAAAAGAACTGGGTAAGTTCATGGAATCCATCAACTGCTATTAGCCAAGATGGCCAGGGATGCAACCCCATGCTCAGGGTGACTCTAAACCTCTGACTACCAAAAGTTAGATCTGGAAGACTGATGGACCACTCAATAATTGCCCTGCTCTGTGTTTTCCCCCTGAAGTTCTGATATGGGCCACTGTTGCAGACAGGATACTGGGCAAGATTGGACCATGGTCTGATCCAGCATGGCAGCTCTTCTTATGTAAACTGCATCGTGATCTGTAATCTGTGGAGCGTATGAGTGTGTGCAATGGGCTTCAATAAAAAGGGGAGCCAGACGACAGAGTAATAGTGCTTCCTAAACCCCTTTGGAATTTTATTGACCTTTCTTTCTCTCACGCCCCAGGATTGTATACATGCCCCCAGCACTAGTTGAAATTTCCATTACTTTTTTTTTTTGATTAATCTGATGATTTGCCACTTCGTCTCCCCCCCCCCCCACCGAAAAAGAATAACATTTTGTGAAAATGTTCATGAATTTTTTCCCTAAGATTAGACTAGCTCTGTTCATACCCCTCCAGCTTTATTTTACATTCCCTCCCTCCTAGTACCCCCGTTAAGGGATGTCCCAGCGGGTATTCCTTTTCCCAGTCCCTTTTTAAAAAAATGAAGTTTTCCCTATCACTTAAGGGTCCCTGGAAGTGCTCTGTGTTCCTACTCTCTGTTCTTTTTTTAAGCCAGACCCCCTGCCCACTTGATGATGAGGGGAAAACTGCATGAACTTCTGCTGGTTTGACTGTGCTTTTTTCCCCCGCAGACTTTGAGTTGGCTCTTAGTAAATAAAGTGCTCAGGATTGAGCCACTGCTCTCTGGGGACCTATGTCTGAATGCCGTTTGGCAGCGTTGTCAGTCACTTGTTTTAAAATAAAGTGTACACACAGTTGGCAGCTGCTGTGATTTGCAACATCTCTTCCTCACTGTCAGAACATTTGAAATGTGATCCCCCCCCCCCCAAATGTCTGAAGAATTGATGCATTTTTCTCATTTGGTTTATGCTACAAAATAAGCATTAATTGTTGTTTGATTGCTTAATTGAGCTGATTGAAATACCTGATGAAAGATGTAGTTGAAGACTTGAGAGAGTAATTATTTTATTTCCTAGGCTTTATCTTGCATAGTAACACTTGAAATAATTTTATTTTGTGTTGTGTCAGCAGAGAAAATTATTCACACACGTATCACCAGTGTATTCCTTAAATGTGAAGCATTCTTATTTTGCAGTTTTGTCAGGCAAGTGTCTGCTTATATTAATGACAAGGAAACAAATATAGAAAAAGCATTTGGAAAAGCATCGTCATGCTGAATACTCCCCCAAATTAGTGTAATTGGTACATTCTGCATTTTTATTGATTTATTTTGTTTTACTTTAGGAATTTACAAGCTCAGGTTCAGCAAACTCAGAGACAAGCAAAGTTACTGGCAGTCTGGAAACAAAATACAAATGGGGGGAATATGGCTTGACGTTTACGGAGAAGTGGAACACGGACAACACACTAGGCACAGAGATTACTCTTGAAGATCAGGTAACTCTTAGCTCACAAGTCACAGTTTACCAATTCACTTATCACAGTCTCCTTTTTAATTCTAAACACAACTGATGAATTTCTTTTCTGTTCAGCTTGCAAATGGACTGAAGCTGACCTTTGACTCCTCGTTCTCTCCTAACACTGGGTAAGAAGTGACAACAAAAAGGGATATTTTGCTTGTTTTTATTTCCTATACACTGGCTTATTCTTTTAGTCTCTGTAAACTGAAGAATAAGAACAGAGAGCAGGCATGCCCTGAACAATCAAATCATGTCACATCTCACTAAACCTTGGAATTGAAAATTCCTTTTTTGACATAATTTCGAAGTAGCAAATGATTAAGTACAATAATTTGAAAATTATAGTCAAAACTGGTGTCCGGTGAAACATTTTTTTGTTTTGGTCATTGTGACTTAATGCAGTTCATATCATAAAATGTACACTTGGCTACCACACCCGAAACAAATCAGCTAAAGTGCGGAGATTAATGAGCACTGCGTGCCATTTGGCTGACTGCTCCAATAACTCAGTTCAGTAATTGGGTTCTTCTTTCAAGCTGGATGTAAAGCCTAAATTCTTGCAGGCTGTAATCATGTTTGGGATTGGATGAATGTTTCGGTTGGTGTGATTGGACAGTGACATATTATATGGGCCAGGAGGATTAGGCAGCTGTAAGATTAGATGTTGGTTGATTCCCCCACCCCCTTCTCCCCATGATTCCTTCCCCCACACAAACAAATGTTGTGATGATTGAGAATATCATGCAGATTTGCGTCTGAAAGTAGCACATGGCATTGCAAGTGACCAGGCAGTAATCACAGTGACCATTTCACCCCAAGTTGCAGACCTCATATTCTGATTTCAAATTGTTTGCTATCTCGTGTGCAGATAGTATATTCATTGTTAGTTTTATAGCATATAAAGTAGGGCTGTCGATTAATTGCAGTTAACTCACGCGATTAACTAAAAAAAACTAATAGTGGTTAAAAAATGAATTGCAATTAATCGCACTGTTAAACAATAGAATACCAATTGAAATTTATTATATTTTTGGATGTTTTTCTACATTTTCAAATATGTTGATTTCAATTACAACACAGAATACAAAGTATATAGTGCTCACTTTACATTATTATTTTTATTACAAATATTTGCACTGTAAAAATAAAGAAATAGTATTTGTCAGTTCACCTCATATAGGTACTGTAGCGCAGTCTCTTTATCATGAAAGTACAATGTACAATTATAGATTTTTTTTGCATAACTGTGTTTTTTTGTTTTTTGAGTGCAATGTAAAACTTCAGAGTCTACAAGTCCACTCAGTCCTACTTCTTGTTTAGCCAATCACTAAGACAAATAAGTTTGTTTACATTTACAGGCCATAATGCTGCCCGCTTCTTATTTACAATGTCACCTGAAAGTGAGAACAGCCATTCGCATGGCACTTTTGTAGTCATAATTGCAAGGTATTTTAGTACCAGGTAGGCTAAACATTTGTATGCCTTTTCATGCTTTGGCCACTATTCCAGAGGATGTGCTTCTATGCTGCTGATGCTCGTTAAAAAAATGTGTTAATTAAATTTGTGACTGAACTCCTTGGGGGAGAATTGTATGTCGCCTGCTCTGTTTTACCCCACATTCTGCCATATATTTCATGATATAGCAATTTCAGATGATGACCCAGCATATGTTGTTTGTTTTAAGAACACTTGCACTGCAGATTTGACAAAACTCAAAGAAGGTACCAATGTGAGATTTCTAAAGATAGCTACAGCACTTGACCCAAGGTTTAAGAATCTGAAGTGCCTTCCAAAATTTGAGAGGGATGAGGTGTAGAGCATCTTTTCAGAAGTCTTAAAAGAGCAACACTGCAATGCAGAAACTACAGAACTGAACCACCAAAAAAGAAAATCAACCTTTTCCTGGTAACATCTGATTCAGATGATAAAAATGAGTATCTATTGGTCCGCACTGCTTTGGATTGCTATTGAGTTAGAAGCCATCATATGCATGGATGCATGTCCTCTGGGAGGGTGGTTGAAGCATGAAGGGATATATGAATCATTAGCGCATCTGGCACGTAAATACAACAGTGCCATGCAAACACCTGATGTCACTGTCAGGTGACATATACAAGAAACGGGGAACAAGATGTAGGACTGAGTGGACTTGTAGGTTCTAAAGTTTTACAATGATTTATTTTTGAGTGCAGTTATATTTTTGTACATAATTCTACATTTGTAAGCTCAACTTTCATGTTAGAGATTGCACTATATTATTTGTATTAGGTGAATTGAAAAATGATTTTTTGTTTTTTACTGTGCAAATATCTGTAATAAAAATAATATAAAGAGAGCACTGTACACTTTGTATTCTGTATGGTAATTGAAATCCATATATTTGAAAATGTAGAAAACATCTAAAAACATTTAAATAAATGGTATTCTATTCTTTAATAGTACGATTAATTGTAATTAATTTTTTCAATTGCTTGACAGCGCTAATAATAATCTGAAGTTTTGTTGAAAATGAATTATTACATCATTGGATTTAAACAATAATCACATATGAATGGGAAATTATAGCTCAGCCGTTATCTCACAACAGCTCCCCAGATGATATACCACCTGCCTTATAACTGAAATGGGGATTCCTCTGTAGAGGGGCCATTTAAAAATTATCCGAATAAACTGGGCCAGAATCAGATGTGACGCCATTGAATTCAGTAGAATTACACCAGACATGAGTTTGACACATCTTTTACTTTTCCTTCCTGGATGAACCTATTAACCACGAATGGGAATTTCAGGTGTGCTCAGTGCTGGCCTGTCTTTGTTCCCATTGCAGTCATTGTGAGTTTTACTCTGACTTCAGTGGAAGCAGAGGTAAGCCAATGCTGAGTGCTGCTGACAGTCTTTGACTTCCACCTCCTACACTGCTGCAGAAGAGATTACATCAGGAGAGAACATCAGCTGGGCAATGCAAAGTTTAGAAGCTCCTGAGAGTAAAAAGAAGGGTGCAATCACTATAAAAGTGTACTGAAGGCAAGTTTGAAGCCATTAAAGTGAAAGACTTCTTTTTCCCAGCTGAAATAGAGCATTACTTTGAAATTTCAATTAGATTGAGCCATATGTTTGGAATGACTCTGGGAAGTGACCAAGTAAAGTGGCAGAGGAAATTTTTTGATACAGTTTTCCCAAAACTTAATGTTGTTGATGGAATGAACCTGTAAGTTCAAAGGAAAGAAAAGATCTTAAAAATGACAGTCAGAAATTCTGGAGTGAGAGTCCACTAGGTAATGAGAATCTGCTCCCTTAATGTAAACAAACCTAAGGAAGTGTAAGAGAAATATTATGCACTGGACAAGACTAGCAAGGAGCAAGTGATTCCAGGCAGCAGGTCTGTCTATAAGCGTAATTCCATATTGAAAGATACCAGGACATTATAAGGGGGCTCAGCACACTTTCTGGCTTTCTATTCTAATGTGCTAGGTCCTGGTACTAGTGTTTAAAACCCTTAACTGATTAGGGCCTAGCTGAGAGAATGCCTCTCCCTCTGTGACAGAGTTGAGAGCACAAGATGAAACTTTCCAGGGGTAGTGTTGGTCTTGGAAGAGAACCCACTAAAGAGCTACTTGCCATAGATGATCTAATGAGCTTGAGCTTATTTTCAGATCGTGATGCAAGATCCACCCTGTTTGTGCAAGCCTCTCTCAGTAATGGGTGTGGAAGAATGACACAGCATTTCTTTTAAATGTAAAGAAAGAAAAGCTAAGTTACAGTGCCTAAATCAAGGAGTGATGGAGAAGAGGTGCATTGTGGACTAAGATTATGCATTCTTCAGTTTGCATTTGGTGCTTAATGCATTTAGCACATGATGTCTGCACTAGAAATGCATAGATTGATGCATAGCTGCCAGAAGACCCAAATTCCTCCAACTTCTTCAGAGTTTTACTTAACCCATTGAAAAACTTGCTACACAGATGGCTTACTTGCTACACAGATGGCTCTGTGAGGTGAAGACCTCTGTGGTGTGAAGGCTCCCCATAGCAGCAGAAGGGTGATAGAGCATTTGTTTCCAAAGACTGGCTCAAAAATTTCTGTT
Source organism: Gopherus flavomarginatus (assembly GCF_025201925.1). Classification (NCBI taxonomy): domain Eukaryota; kingdom Metazoa; phylum Chordata; order Testudines; family Testudinidae; genus Gopherus; species Gopherus flavomarginatus. The sequence goes on from NC_066623.1 coordinate 12,992,743, forward strand.
ACTCCTAGTTTATGGAAAAGCAGATCTTTCTGGGAGTAACGTTGGAAAGACTGGAAAATACTCTTTCAGTTGCCAGCAGCTCCTTATTGCAATGCGCTGCTGACCTCTCCTGAGAGATTACTAATGGAACAGCTACAGTTCCCCCCTCCCTCCAATCTTCATGTTTAATGGAAATGTTCAAATTAAAAATGTTTGGAATAGCTCAGCGTGGCTGTACAAGAATGGGAATAGCTATGAGGTGAGAGGAGACAGGGAGTTTGATTACTTGAACTTCTGAAAATTTGTGATTCTCTATAGTATTATTTTTGGAGACCAAAATGCTATTGATGTACATATTTGATAAGCAAGGCAGAGGGATATGTAGCAGCTCCCAAGGCCATTAGTCACAGGTGATCATTAGTCATTAGAAGTT